>NC_092098.1:25325443-25552943 GCF_045679555.1 Salvelinus alpinus | reverse complement strand
AAACGACCGTGAAGCTATATAAACAAATAGTGCTGACACTAAACACTACACATAGACAATCACCCACGAACTACCTAATGAATATGGCTGCCTAAATATGGTTCCCAATCAGAGACAACGATAGACAGCTGTCTCTAATTGAGAACCAATCTAGGCAACCACAGACATACATACACCTAGACTGAACACTGCCCCATAAACATACAAAAAACCCTAGACAATACAAAACACATACATCCCCTATGTCACACCCTGACCTAACTAAAATAATAAAGAAAACAAAGATAACTAAGGCCAGGGTGTGACAGTACCCCCCGCCCCCAAAGGTGCGGACTCCGGCCGCAAAACCTGACACAGAAGGGGAGGGTCCAGGTGGGCCTTCTCACGGCGGCGGCTCGGGTGCGGGGAGCAGCAACAGGACGTACAGGACTCTGGAGACGCACAGGAGGCTTGGTGCGTGGTGCCGGAACTGGTGGTACCGGGCTGGAGACACGCACCACAGGGCGAGTGCGTGGAGGAGGAACAGAGCTCCTGTACTCCTTCACGGTCCGGTATATCCGGTGCCACCTCCACGTACCAGTCCTCCGGTGGCAGCCCCCCGCACCAGGCTGTCTCTCCGTTTTCTCTCTACAGTTGCTCCCGCCTGTCCAGCGCTGCCAGAGCCTTCCTCTTCTCCAGCGCAGCCAGAGTCTCCCGTCTGTCCTGAGCCGCCAGAGTCTCCCGTCTGTCATGCGCCGTCTGAGCTGCCCGTCTGTCCAGCGCCGTCTGAGCTGCCCGTCTGTCCAGCGCCGTCTGAGCTGCCCGTCTGTCCAGCGCCGTCTGAGCTGCCCGTCTGTCCAGCGCCGTCTGAGCTGCCCGTTTGTCCAGCCCCGTCTGAGCTGCCCGTCTGTCCAGCGCCGTCTGAGCCGCCCGTCTGTCCAGCGCCGTCTGAGCCGCCCGTCTGTCCAGCGCCGTCTGAGCCGCCCGTCTGTCCAGCGCCATCTGAGCCGCCCGTCTGTCCTGAGCCGCTAGAGCCGTCAGTCAGGAGCCGCCAGAGCCGCCCGCCAGTCAGGAGCCGCCAGAGCCGCCCGCCAGTTAGGAGCCGCCAGTCAGCCAGGACCTGCCAGAGCCGCCAGCCAGCCAGGAGCTGCCAGAGCCGTCAGTCAGCCAGGACCTGCCAGAGTCGTCAGTCAGCCAGGAGCTGCCAGAACCGCCTGTCACGCCGGCAATGCCGGAATTGCTCCTCAGTCCGGAGCTGCCCTTTGGGGGGGAGTACTGTCACGTTCTGACCTTTATTTTCCTCTGTTTTGTCTTTAGTTAGTATGGTCAGGGCGTGAGTTGGGGTGGGCAGTCTATGTTATTTGTTTCTATGTTTAGGTTTGTATTTTGGCCTAATATGGTTCTCAATCAGAGACAGGTGTTTTGCATTGTCTCTGATTAGGGAACCATATTTAGGTTGCCTGTTTTCACTGTTGGTTTGTGGATGTTTGTCTTCCGTGTCAGTGTTTGTGCCACACGGGACTGTTGTTCGGTTAGATTCACTTTGTTATTTTGTTTTGTGTAGTGTTCAGTTTTTTTATATTAAAACATGGACACTTACTACTCTGCGTTTTGGTCCGATCCCTGCTACAGACGAAGAGGAGGAAATCAGCCGTTACAATCTAGATGGCCAGGTGGGGTGGGTGTGGAGCCAGAGACAGCAGGGGTTCAAACTGTAGAACCCAGTTTCTACATTTGAACATGAAAATAGATTTTATCAAACAAAACTATGCTACATTTTATCTCTGGGACCCTCAGGATGACAAATCATAGCAAGATTACTGAATGTAAGTACATTATTTAGCTTCAGAGGTGAATGTATCAAACCAGTTTTTTGTTGTTGTGCATTCTCCTCAAAAAATAGAATGGTATTTTTTCACTGTAAAAGCTACTGTAAATTGGACAGTGCAGTTAGATTAACAAGAATTTAAGCTTTCTACCCAGCTTTCTGGAAAGTTTGCTGTTACTTACAATGTCATGCTAATCACATTAGCGCACATTGGCTCAACTGTCCTGGTATCAAATCAAATTTTATTTGTCACATACACATGGTTAGCTGATGTTAATGCAAGTGTAGCGAAATGCTTGTGCTTCTAGTTCCGACAATGCAGTAATAACCAACGAGTAATCTAACCTAACAATTCCAACACTACTACCTTATACACACAAGTGTAAAGGGATAAAGAATATGTACATAAAGATATATGAATGAGTGATGGAACAGAACGGCATAGGCAAGATGCAATAGATGGTATAGAGTACAGTATATACATATGAGATGAGTAATGTAGGGTATGTAAACATAAAAGTGGCATAGTTTAAAGTGGCTAGTGATACATGTATTACGTAAAGATGGCAAGATGCAGTAGATGATATAGAGTACAGTATATACATATACATATGAGATGAGTAATGTAGGGTATGTAAACATTATATTAAGTGGCATTGTTTAAAGTGGCTAGTGATACATTTTTACATACATTTCCATCAATTCCCATTATTAAAGTGGCTGGAGTTGAGTCAGTATGTTGGCAGCGGCCACTAAATGTTAGTGGTGGCTGTTTAACAGTCCGATGGCCTTGAGATAGAAGCTGTTTTTCAGTCTCTCGGTCCCTGCTTTGATGCACCTGTACTGACCTCGCCTTCTGGATGATAGCGGGGTGAACAGGCAGTGGCTCGGGTGGTTGTTGTCCTTGATGATCTTTATGGCCTACCTGTGACATCGGGTGGTGTAGGTGTCCTGGAGGGCAGGTAGTTTGCCCCCGGTGATGCGTTGTGCAGACCTCACTACCCTCTGGAGAGCCTTACGGTTGTGGGCGGAGCAGTTGCCGTACCAGGCGGTGATACAGCCCGACAGGATGCTCTCGATTGTGCATCTGTAGAAGTTTGTGAGTGCTTTTGGTGACAAGCCGAATTTCTTCAGCCTCCTGAGGTTGAAGAGGCGCTGCTGCGCCTTCTTCACAACGCTGTCTGTGTGGGTGTACCAATTCAGTTTGTCCGTGATGTGTACACCGAGGAACTTAAAACTTACTACCCTCTCCACTACTGTCCTGTCGATGTGGATAGGGGGGTGCTCCCTCTGCTGTTTCCTGAAGTCCACAATCATCTCCTTTGTTTTGTTGACGTTGAGTGTGAGGTTATTTTCCTGACACCACACTCCGAGGGCCCTCACCTCCTCCCTGTAGGCCGTCTCGTCGTTGTTGGTAATCAAGCCTACCACTGTAGTGTCGTCCGCAAACTTGATGATTGAGTTGGAGGCGTGCATGGCCACACAGTCGTGGGTGAACAGGGAGTACAGGAGAGTGCTCAGAACGCACCCTTGTGGGGCCCCAGTGTTGAGGATCAACGGGGTAGAGATGTTGTTACCTACCCTCACCACCTGGGGGCGGCCCGTCAGGAAGTCCAGTACCCAGTTGCACAGGGCGGGGTCGAGACCCAGGGTCTCGAGCTTGATGACGAGTTTGGATGGTACTATGGTGTTAAATGCTGAGCTGTAGTCGATGAACAGCATTCTCACATAGGTATTCCTCTTGTCCAGATGGGTTAGGGCAGTGTGCAGTGTGGTTGCAATTGCGTCTTCTGTGGACCTATTGGGTCGGTAAGCAAATTGGAGTGGGTCTAGGGTGTCAGGTAGGGTGGAGATGATATGGTCCTTGACTAGTCTCTCAAAGCACTTCATGATGACGGAAGTGAGTGCTACGGGGCGGTAGTCGTTTAGCTCAGTTACCTTAGCTTTCTTGGGAACAGGAACAATGGTGGCCCTCTTGAAGCATGTGGGAACAGCATGTGGGAACAGCAGACTGGGATAAGGATTGATTGATGTCCGTAAACACACCAGCCAGCTGGTCTGCGCATGCTCTGAGGACGCGGCTGGGAATGCCTTCTGGGCCTGCAGCCTTGCGAGGGTTAACACGTTTAAATGTTTTACTCACCTCGGCTGCAGTGAAGGAGAGCCTGCAGGTTTTAATAGCGGGCCGTGTCAGTGGCACTGTATTGTCCTCAAAGCGAGCAAAAAAGTTATTTAGTCTGTCTGGGAGCAAGACATCCTGGTCCGCGACGGGGCTGGTTTTCTTTTTGTAATCCGTGTTTGACTGTAGACCCTGCCACATACCTCTTGTGTCTGAGCTGTTGAATTGCGACTCTACTTTGTCTCTATACTGGCACTTAGCTTGTTTGATTGCCTTGCGGAGGGAATAGTTACACTGTTTGTATTCGGTCATGTTTCCGGTCACCTTGCCCTGGTTAAAAGCAATGGTTCGCGCTTTCAGTTTCACGCGAATGCTGCCATCAATCCACGGTTTCTGGTTTGGGAATGTTTTAATCGTTGCTGTGGGTATTACTTCGCTGATGCACTTTCTAATGAACTCGCTCACCGAATCAGCGTATTCGTCAATGTTGTTGTTGGACGCAATCCGGAACATATCCCAATCCACGTGATCGAAGCAGTCTTGAAGCGTGGAATCAGATTGGTCGGACCAGCGTTGAACAGACCTGAGCGCTGGAGCTTGCTGTTTTAGTTTCTGTTTGTAGGCTGGAAGCAACAAAATGGAGTCGTGGTCAGCTTTTCCGAAAGGAGGGCGGAGGAGGGCCTTATATGCGTCGCGGAAGTTAGAATACCAATGATCCAGGGTTTTACCAGCCCTGGTAGCACAATCGATATGCTGATAGAATTTAGGGAGTTTTGTTTTCAGATTAGCCTTGTTAAAATCCCCAGCTACGATGAATGCAGCCTCAGGGTGTGTGGTTTCCAGTTTACAAAGAGTCAGATAAAGTTCGTTCAGGGCCATCGATGTGTCTGCTTGGGGGGGAATATATACGGCTGTGATTATAATCGAAGAGAATTCCCTTGGTAGATAATGCGGTCGACATTTGATTATGAGGAATTCTAAGTCAGGTGAACAGAATGACTTGAGTTCCTGTATGTTGTTATGATCACACCACGTCTCGTTGATCATAAGGCATACCCCCCCGCCCCTCTTTTTACCAGAAAGATGTTTGTTTCTGTCGGCGCGATGCGTGAAGAAACCAGCTGGCTGCACCGACTCCGTTAGCGTCTCTCGAGTGAGCCATGTTTCCGTGAACCAAAGAACGTTACAGTCTCTGATGTCTCTCTGGAATGCTACCCTTGCTCGGATTTCTTCAACCTTGTTGTCAAGAGACTGGACATTGGCGAGTAGTATGCTAGGGAGTGGAGCGCGATGTGCCCGTCTCCGAAGCCTGACCAGAAGACCGCTTTGTTTGCCCCTTTTACGGCGTCGTTGTTTAGGGTCGCCGGCTGGGATCAGATCCATTGTACTGGGTGGAAGGCAAAACACAGGATCCGCTTCGGGAGAGTCATATTCCTGGTCGTAATGATAGTGAGTTGACGTTGCTCTTATATTCAGTAGTTCCTCCCGACTGTATGTAATGAAACCTAAGATTACCTGGGGTACCAATGTAAGAAATAACACGTAAAAAAACAAAATACTGCATAGTTTCCTAGGAACGCGAAGCGAGGTGGCCATCTCTGTCGGCGCCGGAAGTAGTGTATAGGGACATTAAGTAGTGTATAGGGACATTAATCAGTAGTCGGTATTCAGACTTACCGTATGCAGGTGCATAAAGGGCTTTGCAGGTGTGACTCCAGATTTGGAGTTCTCATTCAATAGGTTTTTCAGTCAATTTATCTAAAGCCATCCCTTTAAGTACAGTGTACCTTTAATTACATTTTCCTTGACAAACTCACTAGAATATATACTGAACAAAAATACATAAAACAGGCAACAATTTTAAAGATTTTACTGAGTTACAGTGCATAATAGAAGTCAATTTAAATCAGTCAATTTAAATAAATTCATTAGGCCCTAATCTATAGATTTCACATGACTGGGCAGGGGTGCAACCATGGGGTTGGCCTTTGAGGGCATAGGCTCACCCACTGGGCAGCCAGGCTCACCCACTAGGGAGCCAGGCTCAGCCAATCAGAATGAGTTTTTCCCAACAAAAGGACTTTATTACAAACAGAAATTCTCCTCAGCACCCACCCCACCCCCTGTCAGACGATCCTTCAGGTGAAGAATCCAGATGTGGAGGTCCTGGGCTGGGTGGTTACATGTGGGCTGTGGTTGTGAGGCTGGTTGGACGTACTGCCAAATTTCTGTCTGGATTGACTGACCTTCATGTCGTAATGATGGACTGTCGTTTCGCTTTGCTTATTTGAGCTGGTCTTGCCATAATATGGACTTGGTCTTTTACAAATAGGGCTATCTTCTGTATATCCACCCCTACCTTGTCACAACACAACTGATTGGCTCAAACACATTAAGAAGGAAAGAAATTACACCAATTACCTTTTTACAGGGCACACCTGTTAATTGAAATGCATTCCAGGTGACTACCTCATGAAGCTGGTTGAGAGAATGCCAAGAGTGTGCAAAGCTGTCATCAAGGCAAAGGGTGACTGCTTTGAAGAATCTCAAATATAAAATATATTTAGATTTGTTTAGCACTTTTTTGGTTACTACATGTTTTCATATGTGTTATTTCATAGTTTTGATGTCTTCACTATTTTTCTACAATGTAGAAAATAGTAAAAATAAAGAAAAACCCTTGAATCACTAGGTGTGTCCAAACTTTTGACTGGTACTAGACTGAACAAAAATATAAACTTAACATGTAAAGTGTTGGTCCCTTGTTTCAAGAGCTGAAATAAAAAAAAATCCCAGAAATTTTCCGGATGCATAAAAAGCTTATTTTCGCTTAAATTTTGTGCACAAATTTGTTTACATCCCTGCTAGTGAACATTTCTTCTTTGCCAAGATAATCCATTCACCTGACAGGTGTGGCATATCAAGTGGCTGATTAAACAGCATGAGCATTACACAGGTGCACGTTGTGCTGGTAACAATAAAAGGCCACTCTAAAATGTGCAGTTTTGTTACACAACACAATGCCACAGATGTCTCAAGTTTTGAGGGAGCGTGCAATTGGAATGTTGACTGCAGGAATGTACATCAGAGCTTTTTTTCAGATAATTTCATATCAATTTCTTTACCAATAGCCGAGTCCAACTTTGTTTTAGGTGAATTTGGCAGTACATCCAGCCGGCGTCACAACCGCAGACCATGTGAATGGCGTCGTGTGGGCGAGCAGTTTGCTGATGTCAACATTGTGAACAAACATGGTGGGGTTATGGTATTGGCAGGTATAAGCTACAGACAACTAACACAATTGCATTTTATCAATGGCAATTTGAATGCACAAAAATACCGTGACGAGATCCTGAGGCCTATTGTGAGGCCCATTTTCTTTTTTAAAGGTATCTGTATCCAACAGATATGTATCTGTATTCCCAGTCATGTGACATCCATAAATTAAGATCTAATTCATTTATTTCAATTGAGTGATTTCCTCATATGAACTGTTACTCAGTAAAATCGTTGAAATTGTTGCGGTGTTGTGTTTATATTTTTGTTCAGTATAATATTTTTGAAATGGTAAAAAAAACTACTGAAAAGTCTGGGCATATAATTAAAACATTATACAGTGCATAAATCAACTTAGTAGTGCGCATGGGTTTCCATAGACTATAGCCTCAGCTTGGGTCTCCAAATGTCACCCTTGCAACCTAAGCCAAAGGCCAACAATAAAAATTTGGTATAACGTCACAGCTATTTATACTTCACTATGGAAAAGAGGCTGAAATACCTCCCATGTTGAAATGCTTTTCAGTTTGCTGAAATATGAATGGTTTCACATTTGAGAGCTTGGGACTGTATTATTAAAAAAATTGAGTTATTAACATAGCCTTGTTCTGGTCAGTGTTTTCTACCTATATAGTATTCTAAATACACCAATGTATGTAGTTAAGATAAAAAGAATGCAAGATAAAACTTGCTGACACCATTCAAACCAATGAGGGTTCGGAACTTTAAAGCCACATATCTCAGAATCATCTTTTTGCAGATATAACCAAGCTCACGATTTGTCAGCGATCATAAGGTAAAATAGATCTAAAACAATTGTAATTTATATTTACAATCCCCTTATCCAAACAGATTACTCAAATGGTCTTATCCGATAGCTCTTATCAATTAATGCATTAGAGTGCATAGAGATTGGTGTTATTTATTATTATTATTTTTCACCTCCTTTTTTCTCCCCTATTTCGTGGTATCCAATTGGATAGTCTTGTTACAGAGACAAGTTACAGTCTCGTCTCGTCGCTGCAACTGCCGTACGGACTCGGGAGAGGCGAAGGTTGAGAGCCATGCATCCTCCGAAACACAACCCAACCAAGCCGCACTGCTTCTTGACACAATGTCCACTTAACCCGGAAGCCAGCCGCACCAATGTGTCGGAGAAAACACCGTACACCTGGCGACCATGTCAGCGTGCACTGCACCCAGCCCTCCACAGGAGTCGCTAGTGCGCGATGAGACAAGGATGTCCCTACCGGTCAAACCCTTCCTAACCCGGACGACGCTAGGCCAATTGTGCGCCGCCCCATGGGCTTCCCGGTCGCGGCTGGCTGCGACAGAGCCTGGGCTCAAACCCAGAGTCTCTTGTGGCACAGCTAGCACTGCGATGCAATGCCTTAGACCACTGCGCCACTCGGGAGGGGTCGGTGTTATTTCTATCGGGAAAAAGTAAGTCAATGTTTTATCACTTAGAACCGACAGGTTGCTCGACCTTATTCATGGTTTCCTCGCACATAAAGGTGGTGGAATTATAAGGGAATTAAGTCAAGATCAGAATACTACGTATCTGCAGACACAACTCTGCCACACCTCCATTTCTGTAATCTCCACCCCAAGCGAATATCTGGCTGACACATGCTTTTGCCCATGCTTAAGTTCAAGGTCAGAATACGCATAGAGAGAAAGGTGCATAAAAAGGGAATTGAGTTCCATTTACTCATGGGTAATTCCTAGAGAATAAAGGAGAGGTATGAGGTTTCCTTCACTCGCTAATTTGTTTGCTCCCTGCCCCACCTTGCCTTAACAGCCCAGACACACACACCACAGGAGGCCCGAGAGGCTCAGCACTCTACTTCTGGGCGGTCCTGCCCTGACACACCTTACTAACAGAGCCTGTTTCTCTCTCACAGCCACTGCCACTGGGAAGCCATGTTTTTTTACTCCTCTATTATTACCGGACAGCTCTTTAATATTAGCTGACTTTGATCTGGCAGTCACTTACCTAGCTGCCCGTGGCTCTTTGATACTAGCTGTCTCCGATCTAGCTGTGTTGCTCATGTTTCTCTTTCTTTCTTTGGCACTCAGTCTCTCTCTATGGTAAATAGTCTCTCTCTCACATGGTCCGTCCCACTTTGACCTCCCAGTCAGGCTGCCCTGGGGGCAGGGAGAGACCGTCCCACTTTGACCTCCCAGTCAGGCTGCCCTGGGGGCAGGGAGAGACCGTCCCACTTTGACCTCCCAGTCAGGCTGCCCTGGGGGCAGGGGAGAGACCGTCCCACTGTGACCTCCCAGTCAGGCTGCCCTGGGGGCAGGGGAGAGACCGTCCCACTTTGACCTCCCAGTCAGGCTGCCCTGGGGGCAGGGGAGAGACCGTCCCACTGTGACCTCCCAGTCAGGCTGCCCTGGGGGCAGGGGGAGAGACCGTCCCACTTTGACCTCCCAGTCAGGCTGCCCTGGGGGCAGGGGAGAGACCGTCCCACTGTGACCTCCCAGTCAGGCTGCCCTGGGGGCAGGGAGAGACCGTCCCACTTTGACCTCCCAGTCAGGCTGCCCTGGGGGCAGGGGAGAGACCGTCCCACTGTGACCTCCCAGTCAGGCTGCCCTGGGGGCAGGGAGAGACCGTCCCACTGTGACCTCCCAGTCAGGCTGCCCTGGGGGCAGGGAGAGACCGTCCCACTTTGACCTCCCAGTCAGGCTGCCCTGGGGGCAGGGAGAGGCCGTCCCACTGTGACCTCCCAGTCAGGCTGCCCTGGGGGCAGGCAGAGACCGTCCCACTGTGACCTCCCAGTCAGGCTGCCCTGGGGGCAGGGAGAGACCGTCCCACTGTGACCTCCCAGTCAGGCTGCCCTGGGGGCAGGGAGAGGCCGTCCCACTGTGACCTCCCAGTCAGGCTGCCCTGGGGGCAGGGAGAGACCGTCCCACTGTGACCTCCCAGTCAGGCTGCCCTGGGGGCAGGGAGAGGCCGTCCCACTGTGACCTCCCAGTCAGGCTGCCCTGGGGGCAGGGAGAGACCGTCCCACTGTAACCTCCCAGTCAGGCTGCCCTGGGGGCAGGGAGAGACCGTCCCACTGTGACCTCCCAGTCAGGCTGCCCTGGGGGCAGGGAGAGACCGTCCCACTGTGACCTCCCAGTCAGGCTGCCCTGGGGGCAGGGGAGAGACCGTCCCACTGTGACCTCCCAGTCAGGCTGCCCTGGGGGCAGGGAGAGACCGTCCCACTGTGACCTCCCAGTCAGTCTGCCCCAAGGCCCCAGGACAGGCAGAGACAGGCTGCTCTGTTGGAACCTAACAGCAGCCAGAATGTCTGAGTGGAGACAGACAGGAGAAAGAGGGAGGCTATTCCAGAGACAGACAGACCGTAGTGAGGAAATTATGGAGCGATTTCATTTGAATTCAAGATTTTTGCATTTAGATATTGAATTTGTAAATTAAGACTTGTATTTCATGATTTCAAACGGAATTGAATGACTGTTACATTCAGTTTAAAAATGATATTTCAATTTAATTGAATATTCAAATTCTGTATTTATATATTCATATTCAGTATGGTTAATATTGCATTCTTTGTCTAGTTACAAACTATAATTTAAAGTTTATCAAAGTTTACCATACCCCTTGACTGATTCCAACTTTTTTTAGTTAAAAATGGATAACATTTTTGCAAATGTATTGAAAATAAAATACAGAAATATCTCATTTACATAAGTATTCACACCCGAGTCAATACATGTTAGAATCACCGTTAGCAGTGATTACAGCTGTGAGTCTTTCTGGGTAAATCTTTTCACACCTGGATTTGACAATATTTGCACATTATTCTGTTTAAAAAAAAAAAGTATATATTCAAGCTCTGTTAAATTGGTTGTTGTTCAATGCTAAACAGCAATTTTCAGTGTGGGACTGCAACCTTACAATTATCTGTATGTGTGAGGTAGAGAGATGAGGTAGTAATTAAAAAATCATGTTAAACACTATTTTTTGCACAAACAGTGAGTCCATGCAACTTATGTGACTTGTTAAGATAAGTTTTACTCCTGAACATATGTAGGATTGCCATGAAAGGGGTTGAATACTTATTGACTCAAGACATTTCAGCTTTTCATTTTTAATTAATTTGTATTAAAAAAATGAAACATAATTCCACTTTGACATTATGGGGTGTTGTGTGTAGGCCAGTGACAAAAAAACTCATTTTAATCCAGTTTAAATTCAGGCTGTAATACCAACAAAATGTGGAAAAAATCAAGGGGTGTGAATACTCTCTGAAGGCACTGCATTCAACTTATCAAATACATTCAGATTCAGTTTTCAAATTCAGTTCTATAAATTCTAATTCAAAACCAGAGACAACATCCTGGTACTTGTCCAAAAAGGAATGGCAGAAGAGATCCGGTATAATCAAACACTCTCTGTTAAACAGGTTTCTGACTGTTTCTGAAACCAATGTGGCATTTTGAATTTGCTTATTCATACAGTATGAGTTTGGCTCTAGTGTTTGAACCGTTTGTGTTATTAGCTATTATGACCCCATTCCTGAAAGATAAGATTCTCTGGAACATGGTCATGCCTTCTGTTCCCCTCTATTGTGTTAGAAGGGAGTGTGACGATAAACTTAATTTGGCCCCCATAACAATATATTTGAATTGCCCTGTCATAGCACTTCCTCAGATAGCTATTCCACTCCCTATTTAATCTTGATCTTGTGACTGACTGGGTTCAAACCGGGTCTCCTGCATGTCTTACGACTGTATTAGCCCACTTAGCTAAAGCCCATGCATTACATTTTTTTTTTAATCAAGGATATAACAAACTTACAGTCTTATTGCATTGTATAGGCTATCCTTGTTAGTGCATGTCTAGTATACATTAGTCTGTAGTGGAAATGTTTCTCTCCTCCAGCCTTGTGCCACTCAGTTCTTCCTCAGACCTGTCTCATGATAATGATATATTATTAGTCTGATTCCTTCACTCCTTTTTCATTCCCATTCTTTTCTTTAATCCTCTGCAGCAGCAGCTCTGCCAGGGAGAGATGGAGGGAGAGAGAGACAGAGTGGTAGAGAAGCGGGATAGATATTTACTTAACCAAATCCTCTAAGGAGGCAACCCCTCTTTGATCCTCTACTAAATTAACCGCGTCCGCTTTCATTTGGTCTTCTGTCAGGTGGCTGTGCTGCGTAGGATGAGAGGAAGCAGAGAGAGAGGGAGGCTGGAAACAATAGTCTCTCTCTCTCTCGCTTTATTTCCCTGTCACTCCTTCCATCTCTCTCGCTTCTGCTCGCTTTCGTTCTCTACTCCCTCTATCTCTCTCTCTCTCTCGCTTCCTCTCACCCCAATCGAAGTCGCGCTGGCTGCGACCGGTGTGTTTTTCAGCATCAGAGCTTTGTGTGGCATGTCTTTAACTCTGTATGTGTGGGTTAGGGTTCTCAAGAGTTCATGCCTCAGAGTTAGCCCACTTTGTTGGTCACTTGGAGTGCAAACAACATACACACTACACACACTACAGTACAGACTCAGCATTCTGCTGTAGTATAAGAATACAGATGTTTGAAACGACTTTATTTTGATTGTGATGATGTCATATTAGGTCTCTGTTAAATCAGTGACATATCATTTCCCTAACCCCTCTCCACCTTTGGTATTCTACCCAGGAGACCCTGTCAAGTTAGAGATTTTGCTCCATGGCTGAACGATGTCATTGTTATCTCCCAAAATCTCTCCGCTCCTCCGTCCAGCCATTAGCAGGCAAATTCAGTGTTTTGCCCTCTCTCATCTTCTATGGCTCCCCCTCTCATCCTCGCCCTCGCTCTTCCTCTGTTGTATCATTCAACAGTTCACACACTTCCGCTTCCAGAATCATCCAAGCTAAAATGACTCACTCTGTGCTCTTTCTCTTTCTTTCTCTCTCTCCACAGTGAACACCTGTCATGCTCGTTCACCTTCTTCCTCCACGGGGAGAGTAACGTGTGCACCAGCGTAGAGATCAACCAGCACCAGCCTGTCTACCAGCTGAGTGACGAGCACCTCACCCTGGCCCAGCAGGCCTCCAACCCATTCCAAGGTAGGTGGAGTGTACACACACCTGTGCACGCGCACACACATATACATACACATGCACTGCAGATATGCACATGCATGCAGACACACACACACACACACACACACACACACACACACACACACACACACACACACACACACACACACACACACACACACACACACACACACACACACACACACACACACACACACACAGTCCTTTCACCCCACACTACCCCTCAGGGAAAGGAGTTCATTGCTTAAGTGAACATGTATCATTGGCTTTGAGCACATGTAGAACCCAAAGGGGAAAAAAGAGGAAGAGCAGTGGAGTATATCAGTGCTGTGTGAGAACAGACTGCTCTGTTCTCTCAGCTTCGTGTCATGTCTCTAATAGAAGACAGGGGTAATCCTCAGGTATTAAGAACAGGCTCCTCTCCTCCGCTCTGCTCCTTCATCAGACAGCCTGACAGTAATGATGTGCCACCAGCAGCCCTCACACACCCCCTCTGTCCCTCCCCCATCTATCCCAATGTTCTGCTTTTCCCTGTCCTCCTACTCTTCCTCACTTACCCCTCCCTCTTTTCTCCACCTCTCCCCTGCTCCCATCCTCATCTTCATCTAATTTTCTCTCTCCCTCCACCTTCTTTTTCCTCTTGATATTTCTTCCTCCCTCTGTCCCTTCCCCTCCCTCTAGCCCTCAGTGGGCTGTCCCCACTAGCTGAGGTCTGCTGCTGGAGACATCTGTACAATTAGCGGGTCCCAACGGCAGCAGCTGTAAAAGACACACAGAGGACAGAGAGGAGGGAGCCTACAAAAACACTGCAACAAAATAAATCCTAACAAAAGAAAGAGGAGGAGAAGGAGGAAAGCTTGAAGGAGCGATCATTACACCAGGCACAAGGGCTTTGCCTTAGGTTAACTAACAAAATGCCTACCCCACTCTTCCCACCCTATTCCTTCCCATTCCTTCCCACCCCACTCCTTCCCACCCCACTCCTTCCCACCCCACTCCTTCCCACCCCCACTCCTTCCCACCCCACTCCTTCCTACCCCACTCCTTCCCACCTGGAACCTAATAATGGTGATCACTCTGTCCATTCTCTGATCTGACTGGAGCGCAGCACTGCACAGGGAAAACTAGCTGCAGTCATTCTTTCATCCACTAGCCTCACAGTAATAATGTCAATTTAAGTTAGAGCCTGGTGCTGTTTAAATGTAAAATTAATGTAAATGTAAACAAACACTGTATAGCCTCAAAACATGGTTAAAAATAAATAAATGATATGATGGATGGTCAGTTCATGGCATCCATAGCTCTTTCTATGAATTTGAGAGTGGTTACATTTCTCCAGCCCCATCATTCAGCTTTTTACAGAAATAGTGGCGGGGAAGACGCTTTGTAATTGTTTCAACTACGGATTGCCCCTTTAAAACCTCCTGCTCTGTAGATGCAATAGCAGGTTAATGGATATATAAACTCAGCAAAAGAAGAAACGTCCTCTCACTGTCAACTGTGTTTATTTTCAGCAAACTTAACATGTGTAAATATTTGTATGAACAAGATTCAACAACTGAGACATAAACTGAACAAGTTCCACAGACATGTGACTAACAGAAATGGAATAATGTGTCCCTGAACAAAGGGGGGGGGGGGTCAAAATCCAAAGTAACAGTCTGGTGTGGTCACCAGCTGCATTAACTTCTTAGGTATAGGGGGCGACATTTTCACTTTTTGATGAATTTGTGCCCAAATTAAACGGCCTCATACTCTGTCCTAGGTCATATGATATGCATATTATTATTACTATTGGATAGAAAACACTCTGAAGTTTCTAAAACTGCTTGAATTATATCTGTGAGTAAAACAGAACTCATATGGCAGGCAAACCTCCAAACAGGAAGTGAAAATTCTGAAATGGGTCGCTGTGAAAGGCATCGCCTATTCAATTGCCTTATATTTATGGATCTGTATGCACTTCATACGCCTTCCACTAGATGTCAACAGGCAGTAGAACGTGGAATGAAGCATGTAGCTTCATGTGGGACCGGATGAGAGCCTTTGGAGTGACAGGTCAGGCAGATTGCCAGTTCTTGGCCACGCACAGAGGGCATGTGATGTCTTTGTCTGCACTGCGTTAGATAGACATGAAGAAATGCTCCGTTTGGGACGTTATTGGATATATATGAGAAAAACATCCTGAAGATTGATTCTCAACTGAGTTTGACCAGTTTATTCGACTTGTAATACCACTTTTTGAAGTTTTCGTTCAACGTTTTCGTTCAATTGCGCAAGTGTTTGGACACGTGTACTACACATGCTAGCCAAAGTTGCTAATTCGACAGAAGTAATGGACATTATAAAACAAAACAACGATTTATTCTGGAACTAGGATTCCTGGCACTGCATTCTGATGAAAGATCATCAAAGGTAAGGGAATATTTATGATGTAATTTCGTATTTCTGTTGACTCCAACATGGCGGAGAATGGCTGAGCGCTGTCTCAGATTATTGCATGCTGTGCTTTTTACTAAAGTTATTTTTTAAATCTAACACAGCGGTTGCATTAAGAACCAGTGTATCTTTAATTATATGTTACACATGTATCTTTCATCAAAGTTTATGAGTATTTCTGTATTTCACGTTGCTATCTGTAATTACTTTCGCTATTTTGGAGCCATTTCTGAACATGGCGCCAATGTAAAACCACGATTTGTGGCTATAAATATGCACATAATCGAACAAAACATAAATGTATTGTATAACATGGTGTCATATGACTGTCATCTGATGAAGTTGTTCAAAGGTTAGTGATTAATTTTATCTCTTTGTGGGTTTTGTGAAAGCTATCTTTTCTGTGAAAAAATGGCGGTGTGTTTTTGGATATTGTGGTGAGCTAACATAAATATATGTTGTGTTTTCGCTGTAAAACATTTTAAAAATCGGACATGTTGGCTGGATTCACAAGATGTTTATCTTTAATTATATGTACAACATGTATTTTTCATAAAAGTTTTATGATGAGTATTTCTGTATTTCACGTTGCTCTCTGTAATTATTCTGGCTATTTTGGAGCCATTTCTGAACATGGCGCCAATGTAAAACCACGATTTCTGGCTATAAATATGCACATAACCGAACAAAACATAAATGTATTGTATAACATGATGTCATATGACTGTCATCTGATGAAGTTGTTCAAAGGTTAGCGATTAATTTTATCTCTATTTGTGGGTTTTGTGAAAGCTATCTTTGCTGTGAAAAAATGGCTGTGTTTTTTGGGATATGGTGGTGAGCTAACATAAATATATGTTGTGTTTTCGCTGTAAAACATTTTAAAAAATCGGACATGTTGGCTGGATTCACAAGATGTTTATCTTTCATTTGCTGTATTGGACTTGTGATTTCATAAAATTATATTATATTATATCCCTGTGGCACTAGGCTAGGCTATGCTAGTCAGCATTTCTGATGACAGTTATCCCGGATCCGGGATGGGTGGTCCAGAGAGGTTTTAAGCACTGCAGTGCATCTCCTCCTCATGTGCTGCACCAGATTTGCCAGTTCTTTCTGTGAGATGTTACCCCACTCTTCCACCAAGGCACCTGCACGTTCCGGGACATTTCTGGGCGGAATGGCCCTAGCCCTCACCCTCTGATCCAACAATGGGGTTGAGATCCAGGCTCTTCGCTGGCTATGGCAGAACACTGACATTCCTGTCTTGCAGGAAATCACGCACAGAACGAGCAGTATGGCTG
The DNA here is from genome assembly GCF_045679555.1 of Salvelinus alpinus. Taxonomy (NCBI): domain Eukaryota; kingdom Metazoa; phylum Chordata; class Actinopteri; order Salmoniformes; family Salmonidae; genus Salvelinus; species Salvelinus alpinus. The sequence continues at coordinate 25,535,951 of NC_092098.1, read as the reverse complement.
GTGGCATTGTCATGTTGGAGGGTCATGTCAGGATGAGCCTGCAGGAAGGGTACCACATGAGGGAGGAGGATGTCTTCCCTGTAAAGCACAGCGTTGAGATTGCCTGCAATGACAACAAGCTCAGTCCGATGATGCTGTGACACACCGCCCAGACCATGACGGCCCCTCCACCTCCAAATCGATCCCGCTCCAGAGTACAGGCCTCGGTGTAATGCTCATTCCTTCGACGATAAACATGAATCCGAACATGAATGAGACAAAACCGCGACTCGTCAGTGAGCACTTTTTGCCAGTCCTGTCTGGTCCAGCGACGGTGGGTTTGTGCCCAACAGGCCTAGAAGCTCTCAGTCCAGCTTCTCTCAGCCTATTGCAGACAGTCTGAGCACTGATGGAGGGATTGTGCGTTCCTGGTGTAACTCGGGCAGATGTTGTTGCCATCCTGTACCTGTCCCGCAGGTGTGATTTTCGAATGTACCGATCCTGTGCAGGTGTTGTTACACGTGGTCTGCCATGTGTGAGGACGATCAGCTGTCTGTCCTGTCTCCCTGTAGCGCTGTCTAAGGCGTCTCACAGTATGGACATTGACATTTATTGCCCTGGCCACATCTGCAGTCCTCATGCCTCCTTGCAGCACGCCTAAGGCACGTTCACGCAGATGAGCAGGGACCATGGGCATCTTTCTTTTGGTGTTTTTCAGAGTCAGTGGAATGGCCTCTTTAGTGTCCTAAGTTTTCATAACTGTGACCTTAATTGCCTACAGACGGTAAGCTGTTAGTGTCTTAACGGCCGTTCCACACGGGCATGTTCATTAATTGTTTATGGTTCATTGAACAAACATGGGAAACAGTATTTAAACCCTTTACAATAAAGATCTTTGAAGTTATTTGGATTTATATAAATTATGTTTGAAAGACAGGGTCCTGAAAAAGGGACGTTTCTTTTTTTGCTGAGTTTAGATAGATAGATACTGTAATTAGATAGCACAGCACAGCTTTCCACTTTGTCTGTCTCTCTTCAGTCACTAGTATATGTCAGTAGTATGCTATATCAGGGTTTGGAAAGTGTATCAGATAGTGGTCCAGACCTTTAGCTACTGTACTGTACTGCCTCTGCTCTTTTTCCAACATACCAACCTGCCAATACCATGTATGGGACTTGAGGTTGCAGACTGGAAGTTATGCTGCTCTATGTGTTTGGTGCCATAGTGCACAGGCAAATGGATCAATGGGTTTAATGTGGTATCAATTGTCCTCTGGTCATCAAATTATCTTCAATTAAAGATGGCGTTTAATGCTCTGTGGTGGGACCACTGATGTGACCAGTACTTTATGTCAGAGCACTGCCCTTCTATGAATGGGTGGTGGTTGTGTATTTGACATCAGTACAAACAAACCCGCAGAATTCCCAGGGTGTGTGTGCCGGTATGTGTTCTCGCCATGAGCTATGTGTCTGTTTTAGCAGCCCGAGCGTAGCGGCAGAGAGGGGCTGACGTCTGCTAGTCCCCCGCCCTCCTACACCTCCCTTCTTCTACCCCCTCCCTCCCTCCCTCCTCTCATCTCTGACAGGCTTGGTTTAGTGTGCGGCAGAGCACCCCAGCATTTTCAAGATATGACCTCATAAAACAGAGCAGCGTGAATGTAATGAACTCTCAGCACCTTTGACTGATCTGAGCATATTTACCATGTCTTCAGGGAGATGGAGACAGAAAGAGAGAAGGGGACGGAAGGAGGGTTGTGTATTATGGAGTGGACGGCATAGAACATCAGAGGTGTGTATGATTCAGTCAGTCTTGTCACACTGTCTGTTTCCTATTGTAGTCTCTGAGGAAACTGGATGTTCACTCAATTGTCTGGTGAGGTCACCATCCACTTACTAGCTACTATGGCCCCTCCATTTAATCTCAGTGTGGTGGGAATATGAATATAGATTGACTGCAAGCCTTCTCCTTAAAATGTCCTGACCTTGAGTGGCTTGCATTTAGCTGGCCAGCACTGTGTGTGTTCTAGATGTTCTCTCTCTGTGAGACTGCCTTCTCTCCCCCTTCTCCCTCCCTCCCTCAAGCCAGCCAGCCCCTGTTAGTTTCAAGTTTTAATGTCACGTGCACAAATACAGTGAAAGGCCTTTCTCGCAAACTCAAAACCCAACAATCAATGACAATGTAATACAAAAAAATAAGAAGAAATATATGAAGAACACAACTAAGTAAGCATTCTAAATACAGACTGATGGAGAAAGATTGAGTATGTATAGGGGTAAGGTGACTAGTAGAGGTCAACCGATTATGATTTTCAATGCCGATACCGATTATTGGAGGACCAAAAAAAAGCCGATACCGATTAATCGGCCAAGTTGTATTTTTATTTTATATATTTATTTGTAATAATGACAATTACAACAATACTGAATGAACACTTTTATTTTAACTTAATATAATACATCAATCAAATCAATGTAGCCTCAAATAAATAATGAAACATGTTCAATTTGGTTTAAATAATGCAAAAACTAAGTGTTGGAGAAGAAAGTAAAAGTGCAATATGTGCCATGTAAAAAAGCTAACGTTTAAGTTCCTTGCTCAGAACATATGAAAGCTGGTGGTTCCTTTTAACATGAATCTTCAATATTCCCAGGTAAGAAGTTTTAGGTTGTAGTTATTATAGGAATTATAGGACTATTTTGTATTTCATATACCTTTGACTATTGGATGTTCTTATAGGCACTTTAGTATTGCCAGTGTAACAGTATAGCTTCCGTCCCTCTCCTCACCCCTACCTGGGCTCGAACCAGGAACACGTCGAAAACAGCCAGCCTCGAAGCATCGTTACCCATCGCTCCACAAAAGCCGCGGCCCATGCAGAGCAAGGGGAACAACTACTCCAAGTCTCAGAGCGAGTGACGTTTGAAACGCTATTAGCGCGCACCCCGCTAACTAGCTAGCCATTTCACATCGGTTACACCAGCCTAATCTCGGGAGTTGATAGGCTTAAAGTCATAAACAGCTGCTGGAAAACGCACGAAAGTGTTGTTTGAATGAATGCTTACAAGCCTGCTGCTGCCTACCACCGCTCAGTCAGACTGCTCTATTAAATATCAAATAATAGACTTAATTATAACATAATAACACACAGAAATATGAGCCTTTGGTCATTAATATGGTCGAATCTGGAAACTATCATTTCGAAAACAAAACGTTTATTCTTTTAGTGAAATACGGAACCGTTCCGTATTTTATCTAACGGGTGGCATCCATAAGTTTAAATATTCCTGTTACATTGCACAACCTTCAATGTTATGTCATAATTACGTAAAATTCTGGCAAATTAGTTCGCAACGAGCCAGGCGGCCCAAACTGTTGCATATACCCTGATTCTGCGTGCAATGAACGCAAGAGAAGTGACACAATTTCACCTGGATAATATTGCCTGCTAACCTGGATTTCTTTTAGCTAAATATGCAGGTTTAAAAATATATACTTCTGTGTATTGATTTTAAGAAAGGCATTGATGTTTATGGTTAGGTACAGTCGTGCAACGATTGTGCTTTTTTCGCAAATGCGCTTTTGTTAAATCATCCCCCGTTTGGCGAAGTAGGCTGTCTTTGTTAGGAAGAAATAGTCTTCACACAGTTTGCAATGAGCTAGGCGTACCAAACTGCTGCATATACCCTGACTCTGTTGCAAGAGAAGTGACATCATTTTTCCTAGTTAAAAGAAATTCATGTTAGCATGCAATATTAACTAAATATGCAGGTTTAACAATATATACTTGTGTATTGATTTTAAGAAAGGCATTGATGTTTATGGTTAGGTACACGTTGGAGCAACGACAGTCCTTTTTCGCGAATGCCAACGCATCGATTATATGCAACGCAGAACACGCTAGATAAACTAGTAATATCATCAACCATGTGTAGTTAACTAGTGATTATGATTGATTGATTGATTGTTTTTTATAAGATAAGTTTAATGCTAGCTAGCAACTTACCGTGGCTTCTTACTGCATTCGCGTAACAGGCAGGCTTCTCGTGGAGTGCAATGAAAACCGGTGGTTAGAGAGTTGGACTAGTTAACTGTAAGGTTGCAAGTTTGAATTCCCGAGCTGACAAGGTAAAAATCTGTCGTTCTGCCCCTGAACAAGGCAGTTAACCCACCGTTCCTAGGCCGTCATGGAAAATAAGAATGTGTTCTTAACCGACTTGCCTGGTTAAATAAAGGTGTAAAAAAAAAAATCTGATTGTTATGAAAACTTGAAATCGGCCCTAATTAATCGGCCATTCCGATTAATCGGTCGACCTCTAGTGACTAGGCAACAGGATATAAGATAAACAGAGTAGCAGCAGCTTGTATGTGAGTGGGTGTAGAGTCAGTATAAATGTATGTGCATATTATGTGTGAGTGAGCAGATAATGGAGTGAGTGTGTAGGGCCCTGTGAGTGTGCATAGAGACAGTGCAAAAATAAAAGGTCAATAAGGGGATACAACGTTAACTCGGATAGTTCGTGTAGCTATTTTGTTAGCGTTTTATCAGTCTTATTGCTTGGGGATAGAAGCTGTTCAAGAGCCTGTTGGTGCCAGACTTGATCCACCGGTACTGCTTGCTGTGCGGAAGCAGAAAGAATAGTCTATGGCTTGGGTGGTTGGAGTTTTTAACGATTTTCCAGGCCTTCCTACCACTACGCCTGATGAAGATGTCCTGGATGGCAGGGAGTTCTGCCCCAGTGATGTACAGCGTTGTCCGCACCACCCTCTGTAGCGCCATGCGATCGAGGGCGGTGCTATTACCATACCAGTTAGTGATGCAGCCAGTCAAAATGCTGTCAATGGTACAGCTGTTTAACTTTTTTTCAACATCCTGAGGGGGAAGAGGCGCTGTCACACCTTCTTCACTACTGTGCGCGTTTGTTTGGACAATTTTAAGTATTTTGTGATTTGGAAACTGAGGAACTTGAAGCTCTCGTCATGCTCCACTGCGGCCACGTCAATGTGGATGGAGGCGTGCTTGTCCCCCGTTTCTTGTAGTCCACGATCAGCTCCTTGGTCTTACTGACATTTAGGGAGAGGTTGTTGTTCTGGCACCACACTGCCTGGTCACTGACCTCCTCCCTGTAGGCTGACTTAACGTCGCCGGTGATCAGTCCACACAGTCGTGGGTGAACAGGGAGTACAGGAGGGGACTAAGTACATACCCCTGTGGAGCCCCTGTGTTTAGGGTCAGTGTGGCGGAGGGGATGTTGCCTACCCTCACCACCTAGGGTCGGCCCGTCAGGAAGTCCAGGATCCAGTTGCAGAGGGAGGTGTTCAGACCCTAAGCTTGGTGACGAGCTTGAAGAGGACAATGATGTTGAGCTGTAGTCAAGGGGACAATAATGTTGAACAGCATTCTCACATAGGTATTCCTCTTATCTACAGTGAATTCGGAAAGTATTCTGACCCCTTGACTTTTTCCACATTTTGTTACGTCCCGGCCTTATTCTAAAATTGATTAAATGTGTTTTTTTACTCATCAATCTACACACAATACCCCATATTGACAAAGCAAAAACAGGTTTATAAAAAAATGTAAAACTGACATATCACATTTACATAAGTATTCAGACCCTTTAGTCAGTAATTTATTAAAGCACCTTTGGCAGCGATTACAGACTCGAGTCTTCTTGGGTATGACGCTACAAGCTTTGCACACCTGTATTTGGGGAGTTGCTCCCATTATTCTCTGCAGATCCTCTCAAGCTCTGTCAGGTTGGATGGGGAGCGTCGCTGCACAGCTATTTTCAGTTCTCTCCAGAGATATTCGATCGGGTTCAAGTCCGGGCTCTGACTGGGCCTCTCAAGGACATTCAGAGACTTGTCTCGAAGCCACTCCTGCATTGTCTTGGCTGTGTGCTTAGGGTTGTTGTCCTGATGGAAGGTGAACCTTAGCCCCAGTCTGAGGTCCTGAGCGCTCTGGAGCAGGTTTTCATCAAGGATCTCTCTGTACTTTGCTCCGTTCATCTTTCCCTTGATCCTGACTAGTCTCCCAGTCCCTGCAGCTGTTAAACATCCCCACAGCATGATGCTGCCACCACCATGCTTCACTGTAGGGATGGTGCCAGATTTCCTCCAGACTTGACACTTGGCATTCAGGCCAAAGAGTTCAGTATTGGTTTCATCAGACCAGAGAATCTTCTTTCTCATGCTCTGAGAGTCATTTAGGTTCCCTTTGGCAAACTCCAAGCAGGCTGTCATGTGCCTTTTACTAACAAATCTGTTTTATCTTTCTCATTATGGGGTATTGTGTGTAGATTGATGATGAAAATGTATAATTTAATCCATTTTAGAATAAGGCTTTAACGTAACAAAACATGGAAAAAGTCAAGGGCTCTGAATACTTCCGAATGCATTGTATATACAGTTGAAGTCGGAAGTTTACATACACTTAGGTTGGAGTCATTAAAACTCGTTTTTCAACCACTCCACAAATCTCTTGTTAACAAACTATAGTTTTGGCAAGTCGGTTAGGACATCTACTTTGCATGACACAAGTCATTTTTCCAACAATTGTTTACAGACAGATTATTTCACTTATAATTCACTGTATCACAATTCCATTTGGTCAGAAGTTTACATACACTAAGTTGACTGTGCCTTTAAACAGCTTGGAAAATTCCAGAAAATGATGTCATGGCTTTAGAAGCTTCTGATAGGCTACTTGACATAATTAGAGTCAATTGGAGGTGTACCTGTGGATGTATTTCAAGGCCTACCTTCAAACTCAGTGCCTCTTTGCTTGACATCATGGGAAAATCAAAAGAAATAAGCCAAGACCTCAGATTTTTCTTTTAGACCTCCACAAGTCTGGTTCATCCTTGGGAGCAATTTCCAAATGCCTGACGGTACCACGTTCATCTGTACAAACAATAGTACCCAAGTATAAACACCATGGGACCACATCAGTCGTCATACCGCTCAGGCAGGAGACGCGTTCTGTCTCTTAGAGATGAACGTACTTTGGTGTGAAAAGTGCAAATCAATCCCAGAACAACAGCAAAGGACTATATCCACAGTTAAAAGAGTCCTATATCGACATAACCTGAAAGGCCACTCAGCAAGGAAGAAGCCACTGCTCCAAAACCGCTGTAAGAAAGCCAGACTATGGTTTGCAACTGCACATGGGGACAACAATCGTTCTTTTTTGGAGAAATGTCCTCTGGTCTGATGAAACAAAAATAGAACTGTTTGGCCATAATGACCATTGTTTTGTAAGGAGGAAAAAGGGGGAGGCTTGCAAGCCGAAGAACACTATCCCAACCGTGAAGCACGGGGGTGGCAGCATCATGTTGTGGGGGTGCTTTGCTGCAGGAGAGACTGGTGCACTTCACAAAATAGGTTGATATTTTGAAGCAACATCTCAAGACATCAGTCAGGAAGTTAAAGTTTGGTCGCAAATGGTTATTCCAAAAGGACAATGACCCCAAGCACACTTCCAAAGTTGTGGCAAAATGGCTTAAGGACAACGAAGTCAAGGTTTTGGAGTGACTATCATAAAGCCTTGACCTCAATCCTATAGAACATTTGTGGGTAGAACTGAAAAAGCGTGTGCGAGCAAGGAGGCCTACAAACCTGACTCAGTTACACGAGCTCTGTCAGGAGCAATGGGCCAAAATTCACCCAACTTATTGTGGGAAGCTTGTGGAAGGCTACCCAAAACGTTTGACTCAAGTTAAAGAATTTAAAGGCAATGCTACCAAATACTAATTGAGTGTATGTAAACTTCTGACCCACTGGGAATGTGATGAAAGAAATAAAAGCTGAAATAAATCATTCTCTCTACTACTTTCATTTCACAATCTTAAAATAAAGTGGTGATCCCAACTTACCTAAAACAGGGAATTTTTACTCGGGTTAAATGTCAGGATTTGTGAAAAACTGAGTTTAAATGTATTTGGCTAAGGTCTATGTAAACTTCCAACTTCAACTGTATCTTTTGTCTTTCTGCCAAAAGTCAAAGAGATTAGTTTCCCCCCCCCTGTGCTTCCTATAAGCATTTTGTCCTCCTTTCTTCTCCCCTCTGCTCCCCGTACACATGCATGCTTTTCTGAAGGAAGTGCAGCATCACAACTTTATTCATCTGCCCAATTTCTCTCATTCACTTTTGCTTGTAAATGTCCCCACTACTAGCTCTGCTTGTATAACCTTTTAAGCTGTCTTTGCAATTAGTTTAGGTTAGTTTTCACTTGTTAGCATTTAGCTGTGTGATTTCGCTATTAGTTTGTGCAAATTTTGTTAGCATTCTGGTAATAGAGGCCTAATGGGATTTTCTTGTGTTTTTAGTGCCCCCTTGTGTGCAATGCCGTTAATACCGTAAATCCCATGATGAGAGAAGGACGGTATGATGATGTGAAAATCTGGATACTACCCAAGCCTAGTATACACCCTTATGTTATACTAGGGAAATTGTTTCCATAGCTAGGGCTGACTATAGCTAGGTTCCATACAATTGTCGACAGTTTTTTATGCAGATATTTTTAAATCGGCATAATTTTTTTTCTTCCCACAAGAGATATTTCCATCGAATTCACTTGTTGCTGATTAAAGGCTGTGCGTGATGAGGCAGTGCATATAAAAATACCTTTTGTGGTTAAATTATACAAGTTAAATGGGTTTCCATCGCATTTTCAACTCGACTGATGGTTTTCTCACAAAAATGTTGCGTTATATAGCGAGTGTGCCCACTGGTATTGTCACTTGTACTCAATTATTATTATTACTATATATTTTTTTTTATACCTTTATTAAACTAGGCAACAGCTCCAGATACAGTGAAGGTATAACCTACAATACATGATGAGATTATTATGGACAAAAGCACAAGATAATTTTTATTTGTCAAACGGCAGCCAAGCATCACTGATCATGTCACCAGAATAAGACCCTCAAAATGTATTAGAACGTAGCATCAAGCTCATATCATGCACTTTCACCACCCTGTGAAGTTCATCATAACTTATTTAATATGCAGCCTAGTAAACTGCATGCTTTGCCGAGTCGTAGAGGGAGGACCACGCAACATGTCATCACGTGACTCCAAGTGTACTTTGATATAATGGTTATTATATAAATATTTGCGCATAAAAGCGTTTCCGCCATTTATCGCATAATACATTTTACCGGCACAAAAAGATCCAACCTTGTCTAGTGTATTTTATTTTGACGATCTTTGGAAAGTTTACAGACAAATGTTCTGTTTCTATCAGGCCTGTCATATACTTTACTCGCATGAAAAAGTTGGATGTAATCTTGGTTACTGAGGACTTGTAAAGAGTAGAATCAACAACCTCTGCAACAAAGACTGTTGCTTTGTGAGAATGTGTTAAAGTTCACAGTTAGCCATTATTATGGAAATGACAGCTGAAAAGTACCAGTGACCTGGCATTGTCCTCAAGTCAGAGAAGGTCCACCGGAGACATGGCCCAGTGAGACACGGGTGCCGGTACATATAGATGGAAACAGAAAAGTCTGAGCCTTTTGGGTAAAACAGTGGGGTAAATTCTGCATGGAAATATGCCCCAATCCTGCACCAGTATGAACACTGGATGGGCTGGTGGCAGGGATGGGGGTGATAGGTGGGTGGAAGGAGAATGGATGAAAGGATGGGGTTATAGAAAAGACGCAGGCGTAATGGTGGGGGATGGATGGATGCAGTATGATGTGGATGGGGATTTATTCTGAAGTAACACAGCTTCTGTACTGAGACTGGCTGTGTGTATCTCTCTCCCTCTCTCCCTCCAGTCATCCTAAGTCCATTTGGTCTGAATGGGACTCTGACGGGTCAGTCATTCAAGCTGTCAGACCCTCCCACCCAGAAACTGATAGAGGAGTGGAACCAGTTCTATCCCATAAGCCCCAGCTCTAAAGACAAGGACAAAAATGACTCTCCATCGGAGGACAAGATGGAGTACATGGACTGGGAGGACGACTCTCTGGCCGCTGTGGAGGTCCTCGTTGGTAAGACCTCTCTCTCGCCAACACAGACCCCTTGACTTTTTCCACATTTTGTTATGTTACAGTCTAAACTGCATTAAATAGTTTTTTGCCCCCAATATTCCACACACACTGCTCCATAATGATGAAGTGAAAACAGTTTTTTAGACATTTTAACAAATGTTAAAAGAACCCGATGGTCACTCTGACAGAGCTCCAGAGTTCCTCATTGGAGATGGGAGAACCTTCCAGAAGGACAACCATCTCTGCAGCACTCCACAAAGCAGGCCTTTATGGTAGAGTGGCCTGACGGAAGCCACTCCTCAGTAAAAGGCACATGACAACCCGCATGGAGTTTGTCTTTGGTCGGTTGAAGCCAATATTGAACTCTTTGGCCTGAACGCCAAGCGTCACGTCTGGAAGAAACCTGGCACCATCTCTACGATGAAACATGGGGGTGGCAGCATCATGCAGTGGGGATGTTTTTCAGCGGCAGGGACTGGGAGACTAGTTAGTCCAGTTAGTCGGAAAGATGAACGGAGCAATGTACAGAAAGATCCTTGATGAAAACCTGCTCCAGAGCGCTCAGGATCTCAGACTGGGGCAGTTTCACCTTCCAGCAGGACATCAACCCTAGGCACAAAGTAAAGACAACGCTGGAGTGGCTTCGAGACAAGTCTTTGAATGTCCTTGAATGGCCCAGCCAGAGCCCGGACTTGAACCTGATCAAACATCTCCGGAGAGACCTGAAAATAGCTGTGCAGCGACGCTCCCCATCCAACTTGACAGAGCTTGAGAGGATCTGCAGAGAATAATGGGAGCAACTCCCCAAATACAGGTGTGCCAAGCTTCCATCATCTTACACAAGACAAATTGAGTCTGTAATTGCTGCCAAAGATGCTTCAAATAAGAACTGAGTGAAGGGTCTGAATACTTATGTAAATGTGATATTTTTTTTATTTATTTTTTTACACATTTGCAAAAAATTCAAAAAAAAAACTGTTTTTGCTTTGTCATTATGTTGTATTGTGTATAGATTAATGAGGGGGGGAAATGATTTAGTTCATTTTGGAATCACGCTGTAATGTAACAAAATGTGGAAAAAATCAAGGGGTCTGAATACTTTCCGAATGCACTGTATATGGAATGGGATAAAAGGATGGGGGTTCTATTCCTGCACGGATCACATACACATACTTAACTGCTAATAATGAGTGGGTGTTTGTCTCTCTCTCCAGGTGGTGTGAGGATGGTGTACCCAGCCTGCCTGGTGCTGGTGCCCCAGTCTGACATCCCGGCCGTGGTCCCCCAGGGGTCCTCGCACTGCACCGCCGTCTACTCTGGTGGCCACCAAGTGCCTGCATCCCAACGAGACCCTGCCATTTCCTCAGTCACCCTCACGCCCCCAACCTCACCCGAGGAGGCCCATACAGGTACAATGAGTACGTGGATAGAAACATGTCAACCTATATTTAAATCTGTCTGTACATTATAGATTAGGCCAGTGGTCACCAATCGGTCGACAGCGATTGACTGGTTGATCTCCAAAGCATTTCTAGTCGGTCGGCAAACATTCCTGTAAAAAAACAACAATAAAGCTGCGTTCCTCTTTTTTTATTAGTCTCTCGCTGTTGGTGGTAGGTGCACCCGATTCAGCTGCCCTGCGCGCAGGGTAAGCGAAGGGTTCCGATTTTGAACCATTTCATGTGTCTGAAGGTACAAACTCTACCTTCCTGGCGGGCCCGGAGAGCAAATCAAGTGCACTATAGGTTTACCGCTGGCCAATCGGATGTCACAGATTACCGTATCTGCAGTAACGTAGCAGGTGTCAAAGAAAGCTACAGCAAAGTTGATAGTGAAAGTTTTGAAACCTTGGTGTTTTTCCTATTTTGTTACATTACAACCTGTAATTTAAATAGATTTTTATTATGATTTCATCTAATGGACATTAAAATTGGTGAAGTGAAATTAAAATAATAACTTTTTTTATTTATTTTTACGCAAAGTGGTATGTGCAGTGCATGCAATGAATACCCGAAATAAGATCTGGTGCAACCAATTACAGCTTTTTGGCCATCAAGGAAAATGCTATTTCTGCCGCAAACCCACCACTCATCCCCCCGAGAACACCATCTCCACAGTGAAGCATGGTGGTGGCAGCATCATGCTGTGGGGATGTTTTTAATCGGCAGGGACTGGGAAACTGGTCAGAATTGAAGGAATGATGGATGGCGCTAAATACAGGGAAATTCTTGAGGGAAATCTGTTTCAGTCTTCCAGAGATTTGAGACTGGGACGGAGGTCCACCTTCCAAAAGTACAATGACCCTAAGCATACTGCTAAAGCAACACTCGAGTGGTTTAAGGGGAAATATTTAAATGTCTTGGAATGGCCTAGTCAAAGCCCAGACCTCAATCCAATTGAGAATCTGTGGTATGATTTAACGATTGCTGTACACCAGCAGAACCCATCCAACTTGAAGGAGCTGGAGCAGTTTTGCCTTGAAGAATGGACAAAAATCGCAGTGGCTGGATGTGCCAAGCTTATAGAGACATACCCCAAGAGACTTGCAGCTGTAATTGCTGCAAAAGGTGGCTCTATAAAGTATTGACTTTGGGGGGGTGAATAGTTATGCACGCTCAAGTTTTCAGTTTTTTTGTCTTATTTCTTGTTTGTTTCCCAATAAAAAATATTTTGCATCTTTAAAGTGGTAGGCATGTTGTGTAAATCAAATGATACAAACCCCCCAAAAATCTATTTTAATTCCAGGTTGTAAGGCAACAAAATAGAAAAATGCCAAGGGGGTGAATACTTTCGCAAGCCACTGTAAAACCATGACTAGAGACTGTCAACAAATACAGCAAAGAGCTGCTGTTTTTATGAGTGAGTTCATGTTTCAGTTCTTACTGTCAACACTTTTTATTCAACACTTTTATAAGCCATACATTTACGCATCCTTCCTACTTCCACTTGCACTACAACCAGCACTGCAGCTGTAATGAAAGTGTAGGAAAATGTATCAATAGTGTTGCGTTGTTATTGCTAGCGGCTTGTTTTTAATTTATAGAGGAATATTTCACTTTCTCTGTTCATAGGAGTAACAACATGAATTTGTGCATGAGGCAGAAATAATGCAGTGTGACTTGAGTTTCGCCATCAGCTGAAAGACGGTGTCCCCTTTTTGGTCAGTGTCAACGACCGAAAGGGACAGGGAGGGGCGTTCTGAGGCGGACCCTCAGTCTGCTGCTCTCTCCCTCCGCTGAGACTGAACATCAGATGCAGGCACCATCAGCCCAGTAAAATAAAAAATAAAAAGCAAGCTGTGCCTCAGAAGTAATACAACAACTGATGTATTTCCAGTGTGATCATATAGCCTACCTCAAATTTTGAAATATATATATTTTTTAAATATCCGACTACGAAGCATTGGCAGGGCAATTCAAGCAAAGCCAATATGTGGTGATAATATGGGCCTATAGCCTACTGCCCAAACCTAATTGCTACTGTACAATTTTAAATAGGTTAATGTATGAAAAAATCTGAGTGGTAGATCCCGGCTTGTATTTTCTCTCCGAAAGTGATCTTGACCCAGAAAAAGTTGTTGACCACTGGATTAGGTAAATATGAGATATCATATTTCATAAATCATGTAGTAATAGATTATATATGATAAAAATGTGTCTGGAGAGTTGCTGTGACACATGTCCCTCATACATGGGCGCCTAACTTTGTCTGAAAGTGGGAGTGCAAAATATATATATATTTTTTTTAAAGAATAAAACATTTTACAATATTTTTGGGGAGCATTTTTTCAAATAGTTTCCTGCAATTTTACACTTTCTTCACAAGGTGTAACCATATTTATGAACAGAAAACAAACATTTCTTAGGTTTTCACACAATAAATTATATTGAAAATGATTTTTAATGACTAGATTACTAATCTACTCCCTTCCCTGAAAATCCCACCCCCAATAATGAATTGACGGGTCTGAAACTCTACCAACCCTCTGACTCACAAACATCTCACCCCCTTCCTTGAAAACCCCACCCATAGGGATTGATTTGCAGGTCTGAAACCCTTCCAGCTCTGTGACTCTCACAGATATCCTGCTCCTCCCCTGACAATCCCACCCACAGTGATCGATTGACAGGCCAAACTGCTAACTTCTCTAGGGTAGGTGAGATGCTAACGTCCCACCAGGCCAACATCCGGTGAAACTGCAGAGAGCTAACATTTTAAATACACCATTCGTTGTATTAAACATTCTTGTAAATACATGTATCTTACATCATTTAAAAGATGAACGTCTTATTAATCCAGCCGCTGTGTCAGATTTCAAAAAGGTTTACTGCAAAAGCAAACATGCGATTTTCTGAGGACGGCGCAGCACACACACACACACAAGTATTACTAGCATTTTCCAACCAAGCATTAGCGTCACGAAAGTCAGAAATAACAATAAAATAAATCGCTTACCATTGAAGATCTTCCTCTGGTGGCAATGCCAAGTGTCCTAACTACACAGTGAATGTTCGTTTTGTTTGATAAAATCAATTTTTATAGCCTAACAAAACATTTGTAAACCGGTTGCGTCGTGATTTCCGTCTCATTCAACTTTGGACGAAGCGTTCGTGGTAATTACACACACTAAACAAACGTTTATCCAGTCATGGTTGGTTTCATTGCAGTCCTCTGGTTGTTACTAACACAACCATACATGATGGTTCTTTTCCCGGGACGTATTGACCGAAACAAACCGATTTGAAGACACCAATCAATGACATCATTGTGCACCAATGGTAGGACCGGTCTATCGTTGATTGACTGTATTTTGGCCGAATGACCACTGATAATCTTGAAATCTAGCTTGGAAGATAGCCAATGAGCTGAGGTAAACGGCAATATGTAATGGCTATACTTTCGAAGACCAGCCTTTGTCGTAAACTCTGGCGTAAAAGAGGTTCATTCGCCATTGCAAATCCTACTTGACGGAGCCACGAGTGTTACGCATAGCAGTACATATTCAAGAGCATTTTCAACAAGTTTATATATTTAAATATTTGCGAATAAATCAGGAAAAGCTAAAACAAAGTCTAGGTATACAGATTTAACCCAAATTATAGAGGAAATTGATAGAGACAGTGAGACCGAGTTTCTTCAGGAAGATGAATCTTTCAGCGAAGCTAGTTTTGACTCCCAGGCGGAAGAAATGTTTCTGCACGGCGAGGATGCCATGCTGGATTGGTAAGTTCTAATGCTAATGTCATTGTTTGAAATTAATATAAAATATTATTCATTTGAGATTATAATTATTTGATTTTTGATTTTTTTGCAATATATAAAAATATCATCTGTAATGAAATGTGTAAAGTACACATTGGCAATACCGTGTGTGTGTGATATATTTTTAAAATGTATTTTACATAAACATGGAATGGAACAGCACTTCACCATAGTGATTATGTTCCCTGTACTCTATATATATCTGTTTATTTTACGTGTTGATACAGGGCTCATACGTGAAAGTATTGTAACTGATTTGTTTTATCTTTCACAGTGGCAGTGATTCTGATTATGAGCCGCCAATGTCTAGGTGTCCATCTCCCTCTGAAGCTGGTTCATCCAGCCGGACCCCCGCTGTCTCCGGCTCAACACCTACCCGGCCATCTAGAGGTGTGAAGTCAGTGACAAAGAAGAGGAGGTGGGGAAGACTCTGTGTTAGAAGATGATGTGGAACCAAATCCACCAGTTTTTAGACCCAAAAGGCAGCCAGGACCTCAACTAGACATGACTGCAAAGTACAGCCCCCTTCAACTTTTTCAACTGTTTTTCACCTCGTCAGTTGTTGATTCCCTGGTGGCGAACACCAATAAGTATGGGGCTAAGAAGCAGGCAGGAAAGAAAGAGGCATGGAAGACCATTTCCATGTCAGACCTTTTCTGCTACTTTTCAATGGTCATTTACATTGGGCTGGTGAAGTTGAAAACTCTAAGGGACTACTGGAAAACGTCAGCTCTCTATCAACTGCCTTTCCCCATGACTGTCATGTCTTCTAAAAGGTTTCTGACTATCTCACGGGCGCTTCACATCAGTGACCCAGAAGTTGATGGGGAGAATGACAAGAAGAGAGGCACACCAAGGTTTGATAGGCTCTGTAAAATAATACCTCTACCCCAGCATCGTTGATGCCTGAAGACTTATTTTCAGCCCGCCCAGAACCTGTCCATCGATGAGAGGATGGTAGCCTCAAAGGCCAGAATCAGCCTCAAACAATACATGCGTAACAAACCAACCAAATGGGGTTACAAGCTGTTTGTTTTGGCTGATTCTGTGTGTGCCTACACTTGCAATTTTTTTTGTTTATGAGGGGGAAAACAGTTTTGCTACTGGTAATGGACTGAGTTATGATTCCGTTATGGAGTTATTGGATTTTCAACTGCTGGGGAAGGGCTACAAACTGTTTGTGGACAACTTCTACACAAGCCCTACCCTGTTTACAGAGCTGAGGAAGCGGGAGGTGTGGGCTTGTGGCACCATTCGTACCAACAGGGTGGGATTTCCAAAGACCAAGGTGAACGACATGCCTAAGCGGGCTGAGCGGGGTACCATGCGATGGATCCGTGAAGATGGCCTGCTGTTTGTGAAGTGGATGGATACCAGAGAGGTGGTCATGTGCTCCAGTATACACAAGTCCTTCAGTGGAGATCACGTCGTCAGGCGTGTGAAGGACGGTGCCGGGGCATGGACCACAAAAAATGTCCTCATTCCAGCTGCTGTGAAGGACTACAACAAGAGCATGGGAGGTGTGGACCTGTCAGATGCGCTGATAGGATACTACAATGTTCTTTACAAGACCATGAAATGGTACAAAACATTTTTCTATCATTAACATTGCCGTGGTGAATTCCTTCATCCTCCAGAAGGAAATGGCCAAGAGCTGTGGACAGCCCCCCATCTCCCAGCTAGCCTTCAGGGAGCTGCTCATCCAGGAGCTTGCTCGCTACAGCAAGTCCACTGCAGCACCTTCTGCTCCAACCAGTGCTGTTCACCTGCCCAGATTCATCTCTGCAGGCATGAATGTGCCTCAGGGCAAAAAGGGCATAGTGGGGAGGCGACGTTGTGCCCTTTGTCACAGGAAATGCCCCATCACCTGCAACACCTGTTCAGTAACCCTCTGCTTTACAGCAGAAAGAGACTGCTATTGGGCATGGAATCAGCAGCACAATATTATGTAGAGGACTGAGGGTCTTCACAATATTGTAAATAGAAAATGTGTAAATAGTTACCCTTGTTATTTTTTATTTTTTTTGGGGTGTGTTAGAATAGCATTTATGTATTTTGTATATAGTTATTTCCTTCAAAATGTATCACTCTACCAATTCGGCCACTTGGGTACATTTGGGTACATTTGTGTGGGACACCTGGGTGACTTAATGCTCAATGTCATGTAGCTCGCTCATTTTTTAAGTTATCTGTCTAAAACTTTGCTCAGCTATTGTTGCCATCTTATGTTCTTCATTCAAATCATCCACAGCATCCTATCTGTATGTTTCACTGTTCTTGGCCATTTGAAAGATGATGCAGCAACAATAAAAAACAGAAAACGTATGTTTATTTCCTTGTATTTTCTTCTACCAGATCTATTGTGTTATATTCTCCTACATTCAATTTACATTTCCACAAAACTCAGAGTGTTTCCTTTCAAATGATACCAATTATATGCATATCCTTGCTTCTGGGCCTGAGCTACAGGCAGTTAGATTAGGGTATGTCTTTAGGCGGAAATTGAGAAGAAGGGGGGGGGGGGGGGGGGTACCCCAAAGAAGTTAAGAATGTGGCCAGGGTAACGCATGACAATGAAATTAAATTGAAAATGGGAGGAATAATATTGTTTTACCTAATAAGAATGATGTTTTACTTGGTAGGTTAGGAAAAAGCATTGTTAAATTGCACGTTAAGTTTTCATTTTCTTTTTGTCACAAATAACAGAATCAGAATAATGTAATGCAATGACAAATGTGAATTTTGATGTATCTTTAAACAATTTTCTTTGTCAATGTGGCAGTGTTATCTGGTAGTGGATTGAACAATAACTGTTAACTTGAAAATGCTTTATTACATATGTCATTCTTTGGCAGCTATATCAATCCATAAATTGCAGCCCAGAATCTGCAATAAAAACAATAAAATGTAGCTCCGGTAATATGGGTCATATTTGAACTGGCTAAAGCAGGGGTCTCCAACCCTTTCTTTAATAAAAGCTACCTCATACTAAGACATTTTTTGAGATACTCATATACAGCTTGCATATTTTGTTATTGTGTAGGCCTAATTTGATTAATAGAAACAAAGAACAGCACTACATACATCATGTAAATGTGTTTTGGTTCTTAAAACAACACATTTTGAACAAAAATCATTCTACTATAGCCTACCTTGAGAATCTTGCCTTTTAAAGATAAAACAGTTTTACATTTGATCAAATCTGTAGCCTGCAGCTACAGGACAAAGCTACTATTAATTGTCATTCTGTTTAATAGTTTCAAGTTTTAATGTCACATGCACAAGTACAGTGAAATGCCTTTCTTGCAAACTCAAAACCCAACAATGCAGTAATCAAAATCAGTGTATTACTAGAAAAAAACATAGGTGCATACAGACAGCTTGGCTACATTGCAGGGGTTGGAACCAGTCCTTTTTTTGAGGAGCAGAATCAGAGCCGCGTAAGTGACCTATACTGTTCTGGAACAGAACAATTATTTTTAAGGCATGGGAACCGGTTAATAAAGTTATTTTACATTCCAGGCATTTTTTTTCAGTCCCACAAAAACGCAACAAAGTGTCTATGCAAAGCCCTCACTCTGTCATTCAGAAATATATTCCAGTGTCTGCCTGACAGCTGAAAATATTTGCCTGTGTGTGTGTGTGTAGGCTACCTGCCCCTCCCCCTCCGAAGTATAGGCTACTGTAGCCTACTGATGTTACAAGCGTGATTCAGAAATTAGGAAGAGAGATTTTTAATTGGAGAATAATGGATTCACTTTTTGAATGCTAGTTAATGATATTCTAGTTATCACATTTCACATTGGATTTATTAACTACAAAAGGTTAGAAGTATTTTTATTTCAATTCTGGTGCCACTCTGCACACACAAGCTTGTTAGCTAGCTATCGCTCGTCCAACGTTAAGCCAACTCTCTGTTCAATGACATTCAAAGTTCCTTTATAGAAGCTGCACCTCGTAGGTATAATTTGGTCAGCCTAATTCAGATAATGCATGTCATAACAACAAGATGCCCAGCATTTCAAGCCAAGCCTCCTCCACGCTTTCTTGCTCGCTCCCCACCCCAAGAACTGATCTCGCATCTCGCGCCCTACACGTCTGTCTAATGTATGTAAATAGCTTGCCAATTCCATAGCAAGCTGCTCTATCCGCACTGATTGGTTAAGTAATTTAATGTTGAGCTAAATGTAGAAAAAACATTGATTTCAGAGGTTTAAAAAGGAACAGAAAGGAATGGTATAAACCGTTACTTTTTTGGGGTTCAAACCGGTCCAGAACTTTATTTTGCTGGTCAGAACAGTGGCACGAAACGAAGAAGAAAAAAAAAAAGATTCTGTTCAGAACAACTTGCCTTGTGGTTAGTGTCTGACCTGAGATTGGAAGGCAGAGTCAGATAAAAGACTGTAAGAATGGGACCTGATGCCTCTCTGCTTGGCACTCAGCATTAAGGAGATGGGGGGTAATGCCCTGCGATAGACTAGCATCCTGTCCAGGGGGTCTACTTGTACATCAAGCTGCATCAAGCTATACAGAAACAGGAGATAGGCTCCTGCCTTATGAGCTGTTCTGGCTTACACAAGCAAAGACTCTGGCAAGGCTACTTACAGTACATACGAAAAGATTGGAAAGTAATTTTAGTTCCAACCCCTGCTACATTGTAACCGCGAAGCGGCCACGATGCACTCGCATATCAGGCTTAGCCAGGACAGTTACTTTTGTAACTGAATGAAAACATTTTAACGATGTGATTTAACTGACTGACGTTGGGGAAATAGATGGCAAAAATGCAGAATGGTGTTGAATGTCTGTAAACACCTTGTGGATAACTTTTCTCCCATAAATGTAATCATGTAATAATATTAGGCGTACTGATTATTTCTCAGTATCTACTTTGCTAGCTACTCATTGACAGCCCGCGAGCTACCGGACATGCAGTTTCTCATGAGAATCCCAATTGCATACTACTCGTGTCCTCTCTCCTCGCTTCCTTCTCAAAACCCATTGGATGAGAAAGCCAGAGGTCCCTCCCCTCTGACCTTCTCCAATGAGTTTTGAGAAGGAGGCGAGGAGAGAGGACACGAGCAACTGAGATTCTCCCAGAGACTGAGATACCTCAAAGCCTAATCAGACATGCCCGTGCTCATCATGGTTCTTAGAGGCAAAGTGAAATGACAAAATTTGCTCGTGGTGCTGCTCAAATTATATGTAACAACACCCTGAGTGCATCGAACAATAAACAACGATACAAATGTAACAACAGGTCAACAAAATAGACAAAAAGACCAGTGGCGCAACTTGTGCTTTCTAACTGCTCTGTTCCAAAATACTGGAGAGACGCGGCGAAGCAAAACTTTAGAGAGGGCAAAACCATTAATCTTCCGAACGGCGGGGGGGGGGGGCTACAAACTGCAATCTTTTAATTAATTATATAGTGTATAAAATGGGCATATCTATTTTAATACAGACTAGCTCAAAACATTACTAATCATCGAAAATTGCCCAATGGATCAGGATACTTTTGTGGTAACAAAAATAAATTGGGGTGCAAAAACATGTTTGCAGCACCTCTATTTTGAAAGTGGGGATGCAGCTGCTCCATTTGCTCTATTGCTCAGGTGCCTATACCCCCATATAGTGAGCAGTGGTCAAGAGGTGTGTTGTCAAAGCTGGTAATTGTAGGACAATAAATATTGCCACTTGCGGTTTGATGAGCCGATTCATAACCACTCCCTCCCATCCCTCCCTCCCCCAGTGGACTCCCAGTCGGCTCTGAAGTGGGTGAAGATGTCGTCGGCTGTGGATGGCTTCAGTGTGGACAGCACCAGTCACCACGAGGGGAAGATCCCTCACAGGCTAGCCAGCCAGGTGGTGGAGAGGGTCTGGCAGGAGTGCAATATCAACAGAGCTCAGAACAAGTACGTGTCTCTGCTACTGTCTCAGCATACACACACTCTCAACCAAACCCCTAGAAGAAGTAGAATTGCTATAGGTGTGTGAGCTGCACGATATGGGCAAAATATGTATTTGCAATATTTTTACAGAATATCGAGATTTCGATTTGACTTGCGATATAGATCAAAACACTTGGGTGAAATGTTGGAATCATAGAAATTAAATGATTTATATTAAGAAGCAAAGTGGAACGCAGCATCGTTCTTGTTTGGAACAATCTGTTGACTGCATTTGACCAAACAGAACAGCCTGCAAACTTATAGTGAATCTAACAGCGAGGAGAAGGAACTGAGCTGCTTGACTGGCAGAAGGGGGTGCTTGGTGTGTGTGCGAAGCAGCTGCAAGAGGAGAGAGGGAGAGAGATGACAAATGGAGTAAACTAACACGACTGAATGGCATTTAAAAGTGTTGCATGAGATATGGAGCTCTTGTATTATGGATATTGTGCATGTCAATATTGCGATTTCGATCTGAATTCAATTAATTGTGCAGCCCTAACAGGCATACACAAACACATGGTCACACACACTGTCAACGAACACATGCTCACACACAGCTGAAAAGAAACCTCACACACATACATGTTTACCACACCATAGACACATTCAACGAAGCCTAGAGAGAATATGCAGGATCTACCACAACACGTGCGTGCGCACGCACACACACACACACACACAATCAACGTTGCCTAACATGTTTGTCAAATAACAGGCACACGCCTTCACAATGACGCTTCATTTACCAAATTGATATTTTAGAGAAGTATAGTAAGAAACACAATGGACATATGGTTAATGTTTTGAGTCAATGGTTGTGTGTTGTGTTGTCCAGGCGTAAGTTCTCAGCTACAGCCAACGGTACCTGTGAGGAGGAGCTGATGGAGAAAGTAGGGGCCTGGGACTTTGTAGAATCAACACACAGATCAAACTGCAACTGCTCCAGGTAAATGATGCATACTGTGTTTATTTGTTTGTTTATTTGTGTTCCTCTTGTCTAGGACCTGTACCATAAGCCCTCTGTAAGGGGATATACTTCTAGTTTATTGTGTAGACACAAGCTTTACTTTTAAGGAATTCTTACTCATTGGAAGTCTTACTCAGCAAAACAACATTCGATACGTCAGTCTAAAATCTGAGATGCATTTTCATCTCAATGCATATGACATTCATCTCTATTTGTCTGTTAAGTAACACTCCTGTCAAGGTTCAATAGTAGTGCACAATGTAGGGAATTGGGTGTGATTTAGGACCCAGTGGGAGAGACCCAGGGGCCACTCCGACCTCTAGAAGGCTTTGGTAGGGAGATAGCTGGTCTAAAAATGGAGAGTGTCTGTAGACCCTAATGTTGATAAATGATCTGCTGCATCTAGAGTGGGTTAATGTGTGGATGTGAGGTTGACTGTTGCCAGGCTGTTTCTGTTTGGGGGTTGGGACACAGACAGACAGACAATATCACGTGTGTGTGTGTGTGTGTGTGTGTGTGTGTGTGTGTGTGTGTGTGTGTGTGTGTGTGTGTGTGTGTGTGTGTGTGTGTGCGCGTGGTGTGGTGTGGTGTGGTGTGTGTGTGCGTGCGCGTGCGTGCGTGCGTGCTTGTGTGTTCTCTCTGAAGGGGAAAGGCTGCAGTCAGCATGTCCCGCTGCTGTCTCCTGGCAGAAACATACACGGCGGCAGAAACACACGTCACACTGCAGCTTGCACAGAAATAGGTGCTTGACAAATCAAATCAAAGTTTATTTGTCACGTGCGCCGAATACAACAGGTGTTACTTATATATTAAGTGAACAATAGTTAAGTAAAGAAATAAAACAGCAGTAAAAAAGACAGTGAAAAATAACAGTAGCGAGGCTATATACAGTAGCGAGGCTATATACAGTAGCGAGGCTATATACAGGCATCGTTAGTCAGGCTGATTGAGGTAGTATGTACATGTAGATATGGTTAAAGTGACTATGCATATATGATAAACAGAGTACCAGTAGACACTCTGTTCCTTTATGTTCTCTCTCTGGGAGTTTGCTTTGTGTATGTTTGTGTCTTTTTGCCCGAGGAGCCCTTTCACTATAGATTGGGGGAGCCCCTTGTTCTCCACTGGTGGTGTGAGGGAAGGCAGGCTGTGTACAGGGATGCAGTGGGAGAGACCCAGAGGCCAGTCAGACCTCTAGAAGACCTGTTTAAGGAGTGGGTTAATGTGTGGATGTGAGAACTGACTTTGGGGAAGTCTGGCTAGAGGTGTTAATTAGTTGGAGGGAACCTAGAGGAGGGGTTCCCTAACTCTTTGGGGCTTGGGACCCCTGTTGTGATAGAAAATTCATCAGAGACCCCTCATAATCAGAACACACCTCTAGTGAGAGAAAAATACCATACAAGGAGTTCTACTATGACTTTGGCAGTGCATGACTGGATGAACCAAGTCTCAGGAAGGAACATTTTAAAGGCTCATCTCTGAGCATTGGATCATTTTTTCCCCCAGTTTTCAAGCACATTTCCTGCAATTCTACACATTTTGTCACGGGGCAGATAATTGTTTTGGGTTGTTGCAGCTTTAAAGCGAATTCAAAATAATTGAAAAAGAATGTGGATACCAATATACCAATATCCCTGTGAGCTTCCCAGGTCTATTTTTCTGTGTTTTATATATATTTCCACACTATGAGTTTGGAGTAATACTGTGAAATTGCCAAAATTATGATAATGCCCTTTTAGGTAAGAGCTGTTTAAAAAGACAGCCTGAAATTTCTGCCTGTTTTGGTGGGAGTGAGTTTTGGCCTTCTATGGTGACATCATCATGCAGTAAATTAGTTAATAGACCAATAAGAAAAAGACTGCCAATAAAAGCACATTTTCAGTTTTCCCCTCCCCATAAACAACTCCGAGACAGTTCTTACTTGAGAAATTGGTATTTTCTAAGAAGCTATTTTTATTTATCTTTGACCATTTTAATTGAAAACAATCACAGTAAGGTACTTAATCGTTACCCAGATTTGATATTGAGATTTAAAAAATGGCTGCATTGGACCTTTATGAACATAAATTGTAGATAATAATATTACATTGTATTGTATTGCACCCTCTAAACTTATTCCACGGATCCCTTGACCAAAATTTGTTTAATATGTTGTTGTTAGTAATATTCATGAAAACAAATTAAATGTAAAGAAAGAAAGAAAGAAAAACTTTGAGAATCCCTGACCTAGAGTACTGGAGGTGACATTGAAAAGGGAATTCCTGTGTGTGCAGCGCAAATTCTAATGGCTATCGGCTTGGCTGCAGGAAGTTGTTTGTGTGTGTGTGTTATTGTTTACCCACTCGGCATATTATTTTTGCTGCGTCTTGCCGCTCTCTGCCTGCTGACAGTTAAACAGCCCGGTTATATTATAATCCTGTGAAGTAGTGGGAAGGACAACAGCTACCTCCCTCCCTCAACATGCTGCCTTCTCCACAACCACAAGAGTAGCCTGTGGTTACCGTGCTGACAGACCACCAGCCAAATAACATCCCGGTGCCCCCTCTAGCTGAGCTGACCCTGAGTTGACCCCCCTCATTCTGCTCCTCCCCCCACAGCCACTAGCCAGTGTCATAGCCTGACTTTAGATTTATTGCTCCTCGGCAGTGGTGTAAAGTACTGAAATAAAAATACTTTAAAGTACTACTTAAGTAGTTTTTTGGTGTATCTGTACTTTACTATTTATATTTTTGAGAACTTTTACTTTTACTTCACTACATCCCTAAAGAAAATAATGTACTTTCGACTCCATACATTTTCCCTGACACCCAAAAGTACTCGTTACATTTTGAATGCTTAGCAGGACAGGAAAATTATCCAATTCACGCTCTTATAGACAAAATCCCTGGTCATCCCTACTGCCTCTGATCTGACAGACTAACTAAACACAAATACTTAATTTGTAAATGATGTCTGAGTGTTTGAGTATGCCCCTGACTATTTGTAAATAATGGTTTGCTTAATATAAGGAATTTGAAATTATTTATACTTTTACTTTTGATACTTAAGAATATTTTATTAATTATATTTACTTTTGTTACTTAAGTATATTTAAAACTAAAGACTTGTAGTATTTTACTGAGTGACTTTCACTTTTACTTGAGTCATTTTCTATTAAGGTATCTTTACTTTTACTCAAGTATGACACATGAGTACTTTTTCCACCACTGCTCCTCGGTCCCCTTACAGTGAAACATGAGAGGTAACTTAGTGGCTGCCTCTCCCCGGGCCTGAACTGGGGACAGTGTGTGTGTTTGAGTGTTGACAGCAGAGGTGGTGGTGGTATGCACTGGGCCAGGGTCAGCAGTAACAGGCAGGCTGGTTAGCAGGGGAGCTTGACTCAGCCAGAGCTTTATGGGGTCTGGTCACGACGCGACACACACAATGGTCACAGAGGGGCCAGGCCAGGTGTCTGACAGGGCAGCCTAGAGAGCTTTGGGGGCCTAAGGGCTGGGGACCACCACAACACATTCCAGACAATTTAAACCCAACCAGAAACAGGTCTCCTTCCAACCTGGGTCATGTTCAGGAGGGCACACACGCTTCACTCAGTTTTCTCCCCAATAAACACAGCCTTTGGGGAATGCTCTATTCTAGTGGGTGTGAGCTAGACAAGATGCATGGTTTTGGTTGTGGTTAGGAGGCCAATAGAGTGCAGGATAATAACATCAGTTTAATATGTTTGTTAGAGTAGCATCAGCATGACATGAGGAGTTTATTAGATTTGAGAGGAATTCATTTGTTTATTTTACAGTGGCAAGAAAAAGTATGTGAACCCTTTGGAATTACCTGGATTTCTGCATAAATTGGTCATAAAATGTCACAACAATAGTGTGCTTAAAATAATAACACACAAATTATTGTATTTTTCTTGTATATTTTGAATACATAATTTAAACATTCACAGTGTAGGTTGGAAAAAGTATGTGAACCCTTAGGCTAATGACTTCTTCAAAAGCTAATTGGAGTCAGAAGTCAGCTAACCTGGAGTCCAATCAATGAGACGAGATTAGAGATGTTAACATCTCACCTGGTTGTTCCACAGCGCTTCTGGCAAAATGTTCTGTGGACAGATGAAACTACAGTTGAGTTGTTTGGAAGGAACACACAACACTATGTGTGGAGAAAAACAGGCACAGCACACCAACATCAAAACTTCATCCCCACTGTAAAGTATGGTGGAGGGAGCATCATGGTTTGGGGCTGCTTTGCTGCCTCAGGGCCTGGACAGCTCGTTATCATCAACGGAAAAATGACTTCCCAAGTTTATCAAGACAGTTTGCAGGAGAATGTTAGGCTATCTGTCCACCAATTGAAGCTCAACAGAACTTGGGTGATGCAACAGGGCAACGACCCAAAACACAGAAGTAAATCAACAACAGAATGGCTTCAACAGAAGAAAATACGCCTTCTGGAGTGGCCCAGTCAGAGTCCTGACCACAACTCGATTGAGATGCTGTGGCATGACTTCAAGAGAGCAGTTCACATCAGACATCCCAAGAATATTGCTGAACTGAAACAGTTTTTTAAAGAGGAGTGGTCCAAAATTCCTCCTGACCGTTGAGCAGGTCTGATCCGCAACTACAGAAAACGTTTGGTTGAGGTTATTGCTGCCAAAGGAGGGTCAACCAGTTATGAAGTCCAAGGGTTCACATGCTTTTCCCACCCTGCACTGTGAATGTTTACATGGTGTGTTCAGTAAAGACATGAAAACGTATAATTGCCAGATTGGTCCTTTGACTGGTTACATTTACTTTTAACACAAAGCAAATGAGTAAAAAGTAGGAAGTGAAAGATCTACAGTTTACTATATGTAATTGGGAATAAATGTAATGAATGTGTTTCATACTATCTGCGTTAAATATATTTTCAGTATAAATCAGCATTAAATATGAATTCAATATAAATGTACACATCTCAAACACCTGACTTTGAGTCTGAATTTAAATGTTCTGTAGATCAGTTTGTTTTTGGTAATTGATTGAAGTAGATCAGTGTTGCCTCTCAACACTGTTTATTGAGCTAATGAATACACAACCTTAACACAGGTGAAGGAATGGCATTATTGTTTGTCTTGCAGTGAGACATGTAAATTACATGCTTTCTCTTCCTCTGTTTCCTTCCAGGCATAAAGCCCTGAAACAGCGAGGTGGTGGTACCCCGGGCCAGCCCCAGTCAGCAGGCCAGCCCACCCACACCCAGCCACCCACCAAGCACAAGACTGGGGGTGACAAGCCAGAGAAGAGCGACAAGCAGACCAAGAGGCCACAGACACCCTTCCACCACCGCAGCGCCGCCTGCGATGACGTTACCATGGAGACGAAGGCGGCAGGCCAGAGGCTTGCCATGAGGGCCCAGCAGGAGCGGGGTCGCTTCCCTGGCCTCCACCCTGCCGACGGTGTCACCAAGACCCCCCAGCGGCACGACGGAGGGGTGGGTAGTGCCGGTGGTTCCTCAGAGATGACAGGTTCCCCTCAGCCCCCTCCCCTCAGCCCCCACCCCTGTGAGCGCGACAGAGGAGAGGAGACGGGTGACGGCTCTTTAAAGAACCCCTCCACCCCCCACAGCCAACACTTCTACCAGTCACCCCCGGAGCCCTGCCTGGCGGAACAGAAGGGTGGCGTCGGGGACCACCGTGGACTGGATGGCCTGGCCCAGCACTTCCACCACCCCCACACGGCCTACCCACCCGAGCCCCTGGAGCCCACTGTGTACGTAGGCTCTGCAGTCAACCTGGAGGAGGACGGCTCCCCAGCGCCATGGAGGTTCTTCAACCTGCCCAGGAGGAAAGAGGCCGCAATACCCACGCCAACGCTGCCTTGGGACAAGCTGAGGGACAGGGAGAGAGACGAGGCCTCGGGAGGACAGGAGGTGGTGTCTGTCACTGAGTGAGTGTCTATCCCTGTTCATTCATTCATTCTTATCTCCCCATTGATTTAACCATTCAACACCCACTATTGCCCATAGAGGGTGCTAGAGGCCCCCAACCATTTACTGACTCACTGGTCAGCCATCCAACCCTCCCTCCCTTCCCATCACCCCCTCTGGCACACAGACAGGCCCCATTTTGAGTACCTCCAACATTCTAGAAAATAAAGTGATTGAAAGAGCAGTGATGCACAACCGGGCCTCCCCTCCCTCCCTCCCCGCCCCTGCCTTAGAATGTTCTGTGGTGGCGCTGAGCACACACGGCATGTTAATCTCTCGCTATGTGCCCTTTTGACATCATACATCACTAATGTGCATGGCCAGCACTGCAGCAGAGACTGGAGAGAGCTTATTGATCCCCCCAACACACACACACACACACACACACACACACACACACACACACACACACACACACACACACACACACACACACACACACACACACACACACACACACACAAACACACAAACACACACACACACAGGGCCCCAGAGATGGAGGGATAGAGGTAGGGTTATATAAATAAATGGATCCATCTATCTACGCCCTCTCCATTACAACTCCCCCTGCTTCCTACCTCTCCACCCTGAACACGTGAAGGAGGTATCTTCAAAACCTTGATGTCAGAGCAGAGGTGTCGCTTCACTGAGAGAGGGAGAAGATAGAAGTGGACTCGAGAGAGAGAGCAGAGAGAAAGGGATGTGGAGGGAGAGAGGGATGCAAAGAGTGACAGAGAGGCTGAGACGGACTAGGATCGGTGCGCCGGAGAGCAGGCAAGCAGGCTAGCCGTCCGGCCAGGCCGAGCAGTGGCGGTCTTGGGAATTATCGGAGGGGTTATACAATTTCAGGGATGGATGCTGGACAGTGCTGTGGGCTATTCTGGTGCGGAGAGCGGGCGGGAGTAATCCTGGTGGCCGGGAAGCAGCTCTAAATGGCTGCTAATCTCTGTCCGGGGCCACTGTGCACTGTCACCTCGCATCACAGCCTAGCCGGAGAGAGGGAGGGAGAGAGAGAGAAGGGACCTACATGAGCTGGGTCCCTCCCCTCAGAGGGGCCCAGCGGGGCTCATTCAGTCCAGTAACATCTGAACAACAACATCAGCAACTAGAACACAGGCCCATAGTCATAGGAAAGATTATTCACAGATTACGTTGAAAAAGAGACATGCATAGCAACAGATTAAAATGTCTCTACCTCCCCACAATGTTGATAGATGATCTGCACAGCCATATAGGCCTAAACAAACAGTATAACTGCATCCCACTCTGTTATCAGTAAATGACTGTACTATCTGGCCCTATATATCATAATGAATATTCTGTCCTCTCACTGTGTCTCCTGTTCCCAGGCTGATGGCCACATCTAAGCGGCCTCTGAAGGTGTCTGAGGAGCGCGTGCAGATGTACATTCAGCGGAGGAACCAGTACCTGGTCGCCGCCATCACCGACGATGACCATGAGCCTGAGGTGGACCCCTACGCCTTCGAGGACGGGGACGTCAAGTTCTCCTTCTCCGACAAGAAGGACAAAACGGGTGGCGAACGCCAGCCCGGGAAGAAACACAAGGTAGTCCTAAATGTACAACTTGAAAAGAGTAACTGAAAGGTTGAGTAACTGAAAGGGTAAAGAGTAACTGAAAGGTTGCTGGTTTGAATCCCCGAGCCGACTAGGCACAAAAAAACTATCCTGTAAGTCGCTCTAGATAAGAGCGTCTGCTAAGTGACTAAAATTGTACTTGTAACTGGGGCGGCTGAGGCAAATCCTTTCCTCCCCTCGCTGCTGACTCCAACTTGCCACTGTTGTGATGCTCTTTAGGGTCAGGAAGTAGGAAGAGTTCGGTTTAGGGTCACAAGATAAGGCGTCAGCAACCCTACACTGTAAATGTGTCACTAGCTGTATTCTGCCCTCGTTTCCACAAAATCTACTGCTCAGGAAGCCAGCTCCAGCTCCCTTTGTTATCCCAGTAGAGAGATGCCGAAATAGTTTGACTCTGTAATTTCTCATTTTGTTTAGTTTAGTATTTTCCAGCTGCCCCATCTCTCCCTCTACTAGACTGTTGGCTCAGTCTCGCTCTACTAGACTGTGGGCTCAAGTCTCGCTCTACTAAACTGTGGGCTCAAGTCTCGCTCTACTAGCCTGTGGGCTCAGTTTCGCTCTACTAGCCTGTGGGCTCAGTCTCGCTCTACTAGACTGTGGGCTCAAGTCTCGCTCTACTAGCCTGTGGGCTCAGTCTCGCTCTACTAGCCTGTGGGCTCAGTCTCGCTCTTCTAGCCTGTGGGCTCAGTCTCGCTCTACTAGCCTGTGGGCTCAGTCTCGCTCTACTAGCCTGTGGGATCAGTCTCGCCCTGCTAGCCTGTGGGCTCAGTCTCGCTCTGCTAGCCTGTGGGCTCAGTCTCGCTCTACTAGCCTGTGGGCTCAGTCTCGCTCTACTAGACTGTGGGCTCAAGTCTCGCTCTACTAGCCTGTGGGCTCAGTCTCGCTTCTGCTAGCCTGTGGGCTCAGTCTCGCTCTGCTAGCCTGTGGGCTCAGTCTCGCTCTACTAGCCTGTGGGCTCAGTCTCGCTTCTGCTAGCCTGTGGGCTCAGTCTCGCTCTGCTAGCCTGTGGGCTCAGTCTTGTCTTAATATTGTTTCTCTCTGTTTCTAAACCTGTACCACCTGTTAGCTGTGGAAATGCCGTCAGCACTAGGGGGAGGACAGGGGGGAGAGCGTGGGAATGGGAGTCAGCTTCCCTGGCAGTCAGCCTCCCTGGCCCTGCCTGCTTCCCTGCCTGTCTGCCTGTGAGGATGCATGTCTGCAGCAGGCTGGCGTGGAGGAGGAGGGATGTGCGAGGCTGGCTGGGGCTTTAACAGGCCAATAAACCTGGCTCACTGAACCGTGCATTTTTAAAATAGCTTTTTTGTTTTATTTCACGAGGGTTGCTGAGATTTTTTTCTTCTCCGTTGTGTGTGTGGTGTTGTACTGTGTGTGTGTGTGTGGTATTGTACTGTGTGTGTGGTATTGTACTGTGTGTGTGTGTGTGGTGTTGTACTGTGTGTGTGGTATTGTACTGTGTGTGTGTGGTGTTGTACTGTGTGTGTGTGTGTGTGTGGTATTGTACTGTGTGTGTGGTGTTGTACTGTGTGTGTGTGTGGTATAGTACTGTGTGTGTGGTATTGTACTGTTTGTGTGACTGTGTGTGTGGTGTTGTACTGTGTGTGTGGTGTTGTACTGTGTGTGGTGTTGTACTGTGTGTGTGTGTGGTATTGTACTGTGTGTGTGGTATTGTACTGTGTGTGTGGTATTGTACTGTGTGTGTGGTATTGTACTGTGTGTGTGTGTGTGTGTGTGTGTGTGTGTGTGTGTGGTATTGTACTGTGTGTGTGTGTGGTATTGTACTGTGTGTGTGGTATTGTACTGTGTGTGTGTGTGGTGTTGTACTGTGTGTGTGGTATTGTACTGTGTGTGTGTGGTATTGTACTGTGTGTGTGTGGTATTGCACTGTGTGTGTGTGTGGTATTGTACTGTGTGTGTGTGGTATTGTACTGTGTGTGTGTGGTATTGTACTGTGAGTGTGTGTGTGGTATTGTACTGTGTGTGTGTGTGGTATTGTACTGTGTGCGGTTGCTGCTGCGCTGCTTCTATACAGGAGGTCCCCCAGTGGCCACTATGTGCAGTGGTGCCACAGTCTGCTGCTGTGCGCTCTGTGTGTGTGTGTGTTTGTGTGTGTGTGTGTGTGTGTGTGTGTGTGTGTGTGTGTGTGTGTGTGTGTGTGTGTGTGTGTGTGTGTGTGTGTGTGTGTGTGTGTGTGTGTGTGTGTGTGTGTGTGTGTGTGTGTGTGTGCGTGTGTGTGTGTGTGTTCAGCTACCTCCTCCCCCCTGGGTCATGCTTCACACTCCATTGATGATACTGCAAAGTGACAGCCTATCTTTTGTGCACTTTTATGTGTGTGTTCATGAGTGGGTGCGGGCCACAGACTTTCTAGGTAGTGCTATTTGCCAAATTGGTTTATGTTCCCCACCTCCTGAGTTGTCTGTGTGCTGGCAAAGCTCCAAACGTTCTGTAGTTGAACCCCTAGAAACTCCTGCCAATGAAATAATATAGCACACTCACTTAGCAGTGGAGCCGGGCGTACAGCAGCGGCAGAGAAAACAGGAAAGGCAAGTCACTGGTGCTATACTGTGGGGCACAATATGAACACCACACTGACTGCCATGTCACTAGTGCTTCCACGTTCGCATTATTTGGCGTCACAGAGTGGAGAGAGAGAGAGAGAGAGAGAGAGAGCATTCCCTCAGCCCCAACCCCTTGTGTTTGTGCATATTTGCTCGCACAGCGAGTGTCTGCCTGCCATGTACACGGGGGCCCCATCATAAGAGCATACAGCCCTATCACAGAGAGATATTGACAACGTGTAGTGGCATTAGGGCTCCCTCCCAGGCGGCCATGGCATTTCTCCCTTACACTGGGAGCCTTGTCTGGAAATCTCCTCAGAGTCGTTCGTTCCCCTCTTCTCTTTATTCTCTCTGCATTTTTTGAAGTGTGCCAAAAATAAACGTACTCTCCACTGAGACTGAGAGAGCAGCCCGGCTCTCGGGCTGGAGGCACCTGTGTACTTTCTACAGTACTTTCTCTTATGTTATTTAGTCTGTGTTTATTGTATTATTTTCTTTGCAGTTTCATATAGACTATCTGCTATTGCCTTTTATCCATTATCGATATAATTTTATTGTTTGATCAGCTGTATCCTATTGGTTTTGTTTCTTTGCATTTGTTTTGTGCACAATATTGATCTCTCTCTTTGTCTGTCTCGCTCTCTCGCTATCTGTATCTCCATTTGTTTCTCTCTCTGTCTCTGTCTGTCTCTCTCCCTCTATCTGTGTCTCTCTTTGTTTCTCTCTCTGTCTCTGTCTGTCTCTCTCCCTCTATCTGTATCTCTCTTTGTTTCTCTCTCTGTCTCTCTTTGTTTCTCTCTCTGTCTCACTCTTTGTTTATCTTTCTCTGTTTCTCTCTCTCTCTCTCTCTTTGCTTCTCGCTCGCAGGGGGAGGATGGAGCAGCAGGTCCATCAGATGGTAAGGATCCTGTCTGTCTCTGCTGTACTGTACAACTCTTGGCTCTGTTAGATGACAGGGACATGGCTGTCATTACCTGGGTCAATTACCTGAGTGACAGCAGTAGCAGCCTTTAGTTTGACTTACTGGGGGAGGACAGGTAATGTAATTACATGCACGAGCTTAAAACACCATGTCATTTTAGTCCCGTCCCAATCTGCCATGTCGGTAATTATTACTTGGCGGGAAGGTTATTATTCCAGCCCCAAGAACCTGTTGTTTTTCTGCAAACTCCCAGGTCCTCTGATAAAGCCTGTGCAAATCCTCATCCCTGTGTTTTGAGGGATATTACAGAGTTGAACAGGTGCTGCACCCAGTTTGGGTAAGAACATGGGAACAAATTGATGCTTAAAACAAAGTGCTGCACGTAGCCTACAGATGAATGGTCTGGTTTGTCACATAACTTTCATAGTGCCTTTTTCTCTTGAAAGATTCAGCAGATGATATTGTGCAAATTCATTTATTAATTACAGTTCATGGTTCTTATTGATATATATAATTGTTTTCTTCGAACTGAAAGCCAAACTATCTCTTGAGAAGTTGAAATATCTTCACTCCTAGAAGAGCCTCCAGGCTTCCGTCAGAACGGTCCATTTGGAATGAGAAAAAATTAATTCCGTCCGAAATGTCCAATGGAAAAACAGACATGCTGGGTTAACAATTACATAACCGACGTTCTATAGTAATACTAGTCCCGTGCGAATAGAGCTTATGGTAGCCTTGGATGATGGGGTGAAGCCTGTAGCTTACCACCTGTCTGTCATAGGCTTCTCTCAGCAACAGTAAATGCAATAAGTCAGTCTCAGCCAGAATAGTGTGGGGTATCCATAGCTCACACTGCATATGAATCTTAATGACAGTCTTGTCTAGATCCCTCAGGCATGTAGGTGCATTACTACGTTTCATTGACTTCATTCAGAATTGATTTAGCAGGGTGTTAGAGCGTTCTCACATGTTTACTAGCTATTGAATGCAGCCTCAGGGCCACTTGTAAGACTGCCAGCCTCTGATGTTGAGGTATATATGGGAGTGTTAGAGAGAGCCTGAGCTAGAGGTGGGTTATTTACCTAGCCCTGGTGTTTGTTGTTCCTCTCCCCCCGTCCAGACGCAGCACGGGAAGCAGCAAACGCACGCACTGCGTCCACTAGCCTAATCCACGAGACCGACCTGGCCGTGTCCATCAACGACCTTGACAACCTCTTCAACTCTGATGAGGACGAGCTCACGGTCAGTACGGGGCCTGTGTGTGTGTGTGTGCGTGTGCGTGTGCGTGTGTGCGTGTGAGAGAGAGAGTGTGAGAGAGACGAGCATGAACTCGCGGTCAGTGAGGCCTGCCAGCACTACAGCCTGCCCACTGCACTAAACCACAATGAATATCCCATTAGCTAGAGTACCGCCTGGCAAGAGACGCCAAGTGTTTGTGTGTGCGTGCGCATCTTGTGTGTGTTGGTGAGCCAGAATGTTGCATACGTGCAGTACCTCAACGGCTGTGGTTAACACGTCATCCTACAACACATTGCAGTGTAATAGTCTGTTTACACAGGCAGACCAATTCTGATCTGCTGTCCAATTATTGGCAAAAGATTTGATCTGATTGGTCAAAAGACCAATTAGTGGCAAAAATATCAAATTTGGGTTGCCTGTGTAAATGCAGCCATAGTGGCTTAGATTCAGAAAGTATTTTTCCCAGCCCCAAAGATGGATATGGTGGCTTCCAAAGGGCTCTGTTCTGACTCTGGCCCCCACAGAACAGAGCAGTCACAGTCCAACCCCTTCTGTGCTCTGCTATCTCTGGTGACTAGGTGGCTGGGTACCAACTGTGCAACAATACACTGAGGAGTGTAATGTTACAGCCTGTTGACAGGGTTCCCCAACCCATCATTGCAGGGGCTTTGTTGTTGTTGCGGAACTAATGTCATATCAACTTGCTGACTGTCACTGTCCTCAGGTTTCAGATTTGTTTAAATATTGATTTATGTTAGGTTGTGTTATTTTATGTAAACTTTGTACAGGTTTCTCTCATTGAGACAAACTATTTTGCAAGAGATACATGCAATTAAATGTTTTATGTTTTTGTGGATAAACTTCTATGTTTTTAATCTTATTATTGCCATGTTTTTGTTTATATTCAACAGCCTGGTTCCAGACGTGCGGTGAATGGAACAGATAATACATTTGGCAACAAGGAACCAAAGCCAGCCCCTCTTGACCCAGTCTCCTGCATTAGTAAGTCTGCTTCTCACTGCTTTAGACAGACCTATGGATGTAAGGTCTCACCATCCATGATATCAAAATGATACTTTTAACCATGTTTTGAGGCTATACAGTGTTTGTAAAACATCGGTGTAAAACAAGCGTATATTTTGGGTTCTGATGGGGGTACGACAGTTGAATCCAGCTCATGAGGCATTTCTAAGTTATATTCAATGTGTATATATCATTAATTTATAAGTCCAAAAATGGATGTAGCAATCACAGATTGCTGCTTAAAAGGCCTAAGGATGATACACTGAAAATGTGCTCGAGGCAACTCAAACCCATGCAGAAACTCATCATATAACACTTGGAAAGCACACGCAGTTCATACTAATTAATTCACTAATGAAGCATGAAGCTTCTTCAGTCACTAGTCTCAGCACACGTTTGCATTCCAGGTTCTTTATGTATCAGGCATCTCAGTAGAAGTGGCGATCTAATATCAGGTCCTCGTGTTCATAATCATCTTATCAGTGGAGGCTGCTGAGGTGAGGATGGCTCATAATACTGTCTGGAACTGAGCGAATGGAAGGGCATCAAACATATGGAAACCATGTGTTTGATGTTGTTGATGCTATTCCATTTATTCCACTCCTGAAATTACAATGTGCCCGTCCTCCCCAATTAAGGTGCCACCGACCTCCTGTGGATCTTATTAATTATGATCCAAAAGGCTAAACTGATCCTAGATCAGCACTCCTACTCTGAGAAAGGTGATACGTACGGCCCAAAAATATGTTGTTTCCCTATGCTGCTCCCCCTTGTGGCAATAACAGTTCTAAAACAGTCACTGGCTGTCTGAGTGGCCCTGCTCTACTCCAGACAGACAGCTCTGTGCCTTGGGGCAGGAACAAGTGGCTCATTATCTACCTCTCTATGTGACTAGTCTATAGCTTTGTGTGTGGAACAAGTTGCTTGTTGCCTCAGCACTTAGACTGTTGAACTGTTGAGCCTCGACTGCCTTTTGACACTTCAGATCTTCAGCTGTTGTTGTCACTGAATGGGAACCTTGATTTATCTCTAGTTTCTCACGGCCTCTCTCTTCTCTATCTCTCTCCCCATCTCTCTCTCTCTTTCTCCATCTCGCTCCACTCTCTCCTACAGGCTCGGCAGACCTGCATCAGATGTTCCCCACTCCCCCCAGCCTGGAGCAACACATCATGGGCTACTCCCCCATGAACATGGGCAGTAAGGAATACGGCAGCATAGAGGCTGGACATGGCATGAGCAACCTGGACGGTGCCTCGTCCCTTGGGGGACACTTCAAGATTGAAGTTGAGGAGGGCTACTGCAGCCCCAAGCCACAGGAAATCACGGTGGGTTTTTGGGCCCTACATTTAAACTTGATCCCCTATCTGACCATGCTTAGGAGTCATGGATAATTCCTCTGTATGGCCTAACTGTCTTTGGCCTGACTGCAGTTTCGATAAAGATGAATGTCAAATGAAAACAGAAATCTAAGTCATATCAGTGTAGCAGCCATTGGACTAGTCAGTGTACATACAGGACGTGGTCTCACCATCCCTGTCTCTCCCCCCCAGGACTAGTCAGTGTACATACAGGACGTGGTCTCACCATCCCTGTCTCTCCCCCCCAGGACTAGTCAGTGTACATACAGGACGTGGTCTCACCATCCCTGTCTCTCCCCCCCAGGACTAGTCAGTGTACATACAGGACGTGGTCTCACCATCCCTGTCTCTCCCCCCCAGGACTAGTCAGTGTACATACAGGACGTGGTCTCACCATCCCTGTCTCTCCCCCCCAGGACTAGTCAGTGTACATACAGGACGTGGTCTCACCATCCCTGTCTCTCCCCCCCAGGACTAGTCAGTGTACATACAGGACGTGGTCTCACCATCCCTGTCTCTCCCCCCCAGGACTAGTCAGTGTACATACAGGACGTGGTCTCACCATCCCTGTCTCTCCCCCCCAGGACTAGTCAGTGTACATACAGGACGTGGTCTCACCATCCCTGTCTCTCCCCCCCAGCCATTGGACTAGTCAGTGTACATACAGGACGTGGTCTCACCATCCCTGTCTCTCCCCCCCAGCCATTGGACTAGTCAGTGTACATACAGGACGTGGTCTCACCATCCCTGTCTCTCCCCCCCAGCCATTGGACTAGTCAGTGTACATACAGGACGTGGTCTCACCATCCCTGTCTCTCCCCCCAGCCATTGGACTAGTCAGTGTACATACAGGACGTGGTCTCACCATCCCTGTCTCTCCCCCCCAGCCATTGGACTAGTCAGTGTACATACAGGACGTGGTCTCACCATCCCTGTCTCTCCCCCCCAGGACTTCTCGTTTGTATACCAGCCGGAGCTGTGCCAGGCATTTGTGGGCTGCTCCATGTTTGCCCCCCTGAAGACCCTGCCCAGCCAGTGTCTGCCCCCCATCAAGCTGCCAGAGGAGTGCATCTACAGGCCCAGCTGGACAACAGTGGGCAAACTGGAAATGCTCAACCACCCCCATGTGTCCGCCCTGGCCTACCTCAACAAAGACAGGTAAACACCTGCCATTGCATTGGTGTGTGGCTGTGCATTTTAATTGCTGATATAGTAAATCAAATCAATCAATCTCTATATGAACCACTCATGACCAGGGATATGAGTTGTTCCTGGCTGCTAGGGCTAGCTGACTGTCTCAGGACCCTCTCCTCCTAAAGCCTGCGGAACCAATGGATGTTTTTCCAGCCGCTCGGAGGGTTCTTTACAATTCGTAATGCTTATCTGTGCTGAGGTGTAATTTAGACTTACAGGATACAGGCAGACAAACACACACACTGGCTGGCACGCATGTGTACGCATGGGGAGAGGTGGAGGACACTGAGGAGCCTGTTCCATTCCTCATGCATGGCTGATTAATGCAGAGGAGAGCAGTGTAGAGAGCATGGTGATTGATACAGAGGAGATGAGAGGAGAGAGCATGGTGATTGATACAGAGGAGAGGAGTGTAGAGAGCATGGTGATTGATACAGAACAGATGAGTGTAGAGAGCATGGTGATTGATACAGAACAGAGGAGTGTAGAGAGCATGGTGATTGATACAGAACAGAGGAGTGTAGAGAGCATGGTGATTGATACAGAACAGATGAGTGTAGAGAGCATGGTGATTGATACAGAGGAGATGAGTGTAGAGAGCATGGTGATTGATACAGAACAGAGGAGTGTAGAGAGCATGGTGATTGATACAGAACAGAGGAGTGTAGAGAGCATGGTGATTGATACAGAGCAGAGGAGTGTAGAGAGCATGGTGATTGATACAGAACAGAGGAGTGTAGAGAGCATGGTGATTGATACAGAACAGAGGAGTGTAGAGAGCATGGTGATTGATACAGAGGAGATGAGAGAGCATGGTGATTGATACAGAACAGAGGAGTGTAGAGAGCATGGTGATTGATACAGAACAGAGGAGTGTAGAGAGCATGGTGATTGATACAGAGCAGATGAGTGTAGAGAGCATGGTGATTGATACAGAACAGATGAGTGTAGAGAGCATGGTGATTGATACAGAACAGAGGAGTGTAGAGAGCATGGTGATTGATACAGAACAGAGGAGTGTAGAGAGCATGGTGATTGATACAGAGCAGATGAGTGTAGAGAGCATGGTGATTGATACAGAGCAGATGAGTGTAGAGAGCATGGTGATTGATACAGAGCAGAGGAGTGTAGAGAGCATGGTGATTGATACAGAGGAGATGAGAGAGCATGGTGATTGATACAGAACAGAGGAGTGTAGAGAGCATGGTGATTGATACAGAGCAGATGAGTGTAGAGAGCATGGTGATTGATACAGAGCAGATGAGTGTAGAGAGCATGGTGATTGATACAGAGCAGATGAGTGTAGAGAGCATGGTGATTGATACAGAACAGAAGAGTGTAGATAGCATGGTGATTGATACAGAACAGAAGAGTGTAGAGAGCATGGTGATTGATACAGAACAGAGGAGTGTAGAGAGCATGGTGATTGATACAGAACAGAGGAGTGTAGAGAGCATGGTGATTGATACAGAGCAGAGGAGTGTAGAGAGCATGGTGATTGATACAGAACAGAGGAGTGTAGAGAGCATGGTGATTGATACAGAACAGAGGAGTGTAGAGAGCATGGTGATTGATACAGAGGAGATGAGTGTAGAGAGCATGGTGATTGATACAGAACTTAGAGCTGTGACAGTAGGTTGAATGTCACCTTTCTGCCTTTCTGCCTTGTTCGGGGATGAGGAGGGGGGCCTGCCTCCTTAGCTAGGGTGGTGTAGAGTGGTAGAGAGGGCGGTGTAGAGTGGTATAGAGGGCGGTGTAGAGTGGTATAGAGGGCGGTGTAGAGTGGTATAGAGGGGGGTGTAGAGTGGTATAGATGGGGGTGTAGAGGGGGATGTAGAGTGGTATAGAGGGGGGTGTACAGGGCAGTGTAGAGTGGTATAGAGGGCGGTGTAGGGTGGTATAGAGGGGGGTGTAGAGTGGTATAGAGGGGGGTGTAGAGGGGGATGTAGAGTGGTATAGAGGGCAGTGTAGAGTGGTATAGAGGGCGGTGTAGAGTGGTATAGAGGGGGGTGTAGAGTGGTATAGAGGGGGGTGTAGAGGGGGATGTAGAGTGGTATAGAGGGTGGTGTAGAGTGGTATAGAGGGGGTGTAGAGTGGTATAGAGGGCGGTGTAGAGTGGTATAGAGGGCGGTGGAGAGTGGTATAGAGGGGGGTGTAGAGTGGTGTAGAGTGGTATAGAGGGCAGTGTAGAGTGGTATGGGGGGGTGGGGTATAGAGGGGGTGTAGAGGGGATGTAGAGGAGGGGCAGTGTGGTGGATAGAGGGGGGTATAGAGTGGTATAGAGGGGGGTGTAGAGTGGTATAGA
Organism: Salvelinus alpinus; assembly: GCF_045679555.1. NCBI lineage: Eukaryota > Metazoa > Chordata > Actinopteri > Salmoniformes > Salmonidae > Salvelinus > Salvelinus alpinus. Next base: position 25,495,627 of record NC_092098.1, on the reverse strand, counting down.
GGGCAGTGTAGAGTGGTATAGAGGGCGTTGTAGAGTGGTATAGAGGGGGGTGTAGAGTGGTATAGAGCGGGATGTAGAGTGGTATAGAGGGCAGTGTAGAGTGGTATAGAGGGCGGTGTAGAGTGGTATAGAAGGGGGTGTAGAGGGGGATGTAGAGTGGTATAGAGGGCGGTGTAGAGTGGTATAGAGGGGGGTGTAGAGTGGTATAGAGGGGGGTGTAGAGTGGTGTAGAGTGGTATAGAGGGCAGTGTAGAGTGGTATAGAGGGCGGTGTAGAGTGGTATAGAGGGCGGTGTAGAGTGGTATAGAGGGGGGTGTAGAGGGGGATGTAGAGTGGTATAGAGGGGGGTGTACAGGGCAGTGTAGAGTGGTATAGAGGGCGGTGTAGGGTGGTATAGAGGGCGGTGTAGAGTGGTATAGAGGGCGGTGTAGAGTGGTATAGAGGGGGGTGTAGAGTGGTATAGATGGGGGTGTAGAGTGGTATAGATGGGGGTGTAGAGGGGGATGTAGAGTGGTATAGAGGGGGGTGTAGAGTGGTATAGAGGGGGGTGTAGAGTGGTGTAGAGTGGTATAGAGGGCAGTGTAGAGTGGTATAGAGGGGGGTGTAGAGTGGTATAGAGGGCAGTGTAGAGTGGTATAGAGGGCGGTGTAGAGTGGTATAGAGGGCGGTGTAGAGTGGTATAGAGTGGTGTAGAGTGGTATAGAGGGCAGTGTAGAGTGGTGTAGAGTGGTATAGAGGGGGGTGTAGAGTGGTATAGAGGGCGGTGTAGAGGGGGATGTAGAGTGGTATAGAGGGGGGTGTAGAGGGGGATGTAGAGTGGTATAGAGGGCAGTGTAGAGTGGTATAGAGGGTGGTGTAGAGTGGTATAGAGGGGGGTGTAGAGTGGTATAGAGGGGGGTGTAGAGTGGTATAGAGGGCAGTGTAGAGTGGTATAGAGGGCGGTGTAGAGTGGTATAGAGGGGGGTGTAGAGTGGTATAGAGGGGGGTGTAGAGTGGTATAGTGTGGTATAGAGGGGGTTGTAGAGTGGTGTAGAGTGGTATAGAGGGGGTTGTAGAGTGGTATAGAGGGGGGTGTAGAGTGGTATAGAGGGGGGTGTAGAGTGGTATAGAGGGGGGTGTAGAGTGGTATAGTGTGGTATAGAGGGGGGTAGAGTGTAGAGTGGTGTAGAGTGGTATAGAGGGGGTTGTAGAGTGGTATAGAGGGGGGTGTAGAGTGGTATAGAGGGGGGTGTAGAGTGGTGTAGAGTGGTATAGAGGGCAGGTGTAGAGTGGTATAGAGGGGGGTGTAGAGGGGGATGTAGAGTGGTATATAGGGGGGTGTAGAGTGGTATAGAGGGCAGTGTAGAGTGGTATAGAGGGGGGTGTAGAGTGGTATAGAGGGGGGTGTAGAGGGCGGTGTAGAGTGGTATAGAGGGAGGTGTAGAGTGGTATAGAGGGTGGTGTAGAGTGGTGTAGAGTGGTATAGAGGGCAGTGTAGAGTGGTATAGAGGGAGGTGTAGAGTGGTATAGAGGGGGGTGTAGAGTGGTGTAGAGTAGTATAGAGGGGGGGTGTAGAGGGGGATGTAGAGCGGTGTAGAGTGGTATAGAGGGCGGTGTAGAGTGGTATAGAGGGGGGTGTAGAGGGGGATGTAGAGTGGTATAGAGGGGGGTGTAGAGTGGTATAGAGGGGGGTGTAGAGTGGTATAGAGGGCGGTGTAGAGTGGTATAGAGGGGGGTGTAGAGTGGTATAGAGTGGTATAGAGGGCAGTGTAGAGTGGTATAGAGGGGGGTGTAGAGTGGTATAGAGGGGGGTGTAGAGGGGGATGTAGAGTGGTATAGAGGGCAGTGTAGAGTGGTATAGAGGGCGGTGTAGAGTGGTATAGAGGGGGGTGTAGTAGTGGTATAGAGGGGGGTGTAGAGGGGGATGTAGAGTGGTATAGAGGGTGGTGTAGAGTGGTATAGAGGGGGTGTAGAGTGGTATAGAGGGCGGTGTAGAGTGGTATAGAGGGCGGTGGAGAGTGGTATAGAGGGGGGTGTAGAGTGGTGTAGAGTGGTATAGAGGGCAGTGTAGAGTGGTATAGAGGGTGGTGTAGAGTGGTATAGAGGGGGGTGTAGAGGGGGATGTAGAGTGGTATAGAGGGGGGTGTAGAGGAGGATGTAGAGTGGTATTGAGGGCAGTGTAGAGTGGTATAGAGGGGGGTATAGAGTGGTATAGAGGGGGGTGTAGAGTGGTATAGAGGGCAGTGTAGAGTGGTATAGAGGGCGTTGTAGAGTGGTATAGAGGGGGGTGTAGAGTGGTATAGAGCGGGATGTAGAGTGGTATAGAGGGCAGTGTAGAGTGGTATAGAGGGCGGTGTAGAGTGGTATAGAGGGCAGTGTAGAGTGGTATAGAGGGCGGTGTAGAGTGGTATAGAGGGGGGTGTAGAGTGGTATAGAGGGGGGTGTAGAGTGGTATAGAGGGGGGTGTAGAGTGGTATAGAGGGGGGTGTAGAGTGGTGTAGAGTGGTATAGAGGGCAGTGTAGAGTGGTATAGAGGGGGGTGTAGAGTGGTATAGAGGGCAGTGTAGAGTGGTATAGAGGGCGGTGTAGAGTGGTATAGAGGGCGGTGTAGAGTGGTATAGAGTGCAGTGTAGAGTGGTATAGAGGGCAGTGTAGAGTGGTGTAGAGTGGTATAGAGGGGGGTGTAGAGTGGTATAGAGGGCGGTGTAGAGGGGGATGTAGAGTGGTATAGAAGGGGGTGTAGAGGGGGATGTAGAGTGGTATAGAGGGCAGTGTAGAGTGGTATAGAGGGTGGTGTAGAGTGGTATAGAGGGGGGTGTAGAGTGGTATAGAGGGGGGTGTAGAGTGGTATAGAGGGCAGTGTAGAGTGGTATAGAGGGCGGTGTAGAGTGGTATAGAGGGGGGTGTAGAGTGGTATAGAGGGGGGTGTAGAGTGGTATAGTGTGGTATAGAGGGGGTTGTAGAGTGGTGTAGAGTGGTATAGAGGGGGTTGTAGAGTGGTATAGAGGGGAGTGTAGAGTGGTATAGAGGGGGGTGTAGAGTGGTGTAGAGTGGTATAGAGGGCGGTGTAGAGTGGTATAGAGGGGGGTGTAGAGGGGGATGTAGAGTGGTATATAGGGGGGTGTAGAGGGGGATGTAGAGTGGTATAGAGGGCAGTGTAGAGTGGTATAGAGGGCGGTGTAGAGTGGTATAGAGGGGGGTGTAGAGTGGTCTAGAGGGTGGTGTAGAGTGGTATAGAGGGCAGTGTAGAGTGGTGTAGAGGGCGGTGTAGAGTGGTATAGAGGGTGGTGTAGAGTGTTATAGAGGGGGGTGTAGAGTGGTATAGATGGTGGTGTAGAGTGGTATAGAGGGGGGTGTAGAGTGGTATAGAGGGGGGTGTAGAGTGGTGTAGAGTTGTATAGAGGGCAGTGTAGAGTGGTATAGAGGGGGGTGTAGAGTGGTATAGAGGGGGGTGTAGAGGGGGATGTAGAGTGCTATAGGGGGCAGTGTAGAGTGGTATAGAGGGGGGGTGTAGAGTGGTATAAAGGGCAGTGTAGAGTGTTATAGAGGGCGGTGTAGAGTGGTGTAGAGGGGGATGTAGAGTGGTATAGAGGGGGGTGTAGAGGGGGATGTAGAGTGGTATATAGGGCAGTGTAGAGTGGTATAGAGGGCGGTGTAGAGTGGTATAGAGTGGGTGTAGAGGGGGATGTAGAGTGGTATAGAGGGGGGTGTAGAGGGGGGTGTAGAGGGGGTGTAGAGGGGGTGTAGAGTGGTATAGAGGGCAGTGTAGAGTGGTATAGAGGGGGGTGTAGAGTGGTATAGAGATTATAACAGAACATCGCCAAGATGTTCAAATTTTCATAAATGACCAGCAGGGTCAAATAAAAATAATCACAGTAGTTGTCGAGGGTGCAACAGGTCAGCACCCCAGGAGTAAATGTCAGTTGGCTTTTCATTGCCAATCATTCAGAGTATCTCTACCGCTCCTGCTGTCTCTAGAGAGTTGAAAACAGCAGGTCTGGGACAGGTAGCACGTCCGGTGAACAGCTGCAGGCAGAACAGTTGAAACTGGAGCACCAGAACGGCCAGGTGGACTGGGGACAGCAAGGAGTCATCAGGCCAGGTAGTCCTGAGGCATGGTCCTAGGGCTCAGGTCCTCCGAGAGAAAGAGAGAAAGAGAGAATTAGAGAGAGCTTACTTAAATTCACACAGGACACCGGATAAGACAGGATAAATACTCCAGATATAACAGACTGACCCTAGCCCCCCGACACATAAACTACTGCAGCATAAATACTGGAGGCTGAGACAGGAGGGGTCGGGAGACACTGTGACCCCATCCGACGATACCCCCGGACAGGGCCAAACAGGCAGGATATAATGCAGGCAAACTTACATATTACCTCATTTCTACCAGCATGTCACATGTGCAACCAGAGGGGGGGGAAATCTGGACCACCTGTACTCCACACAGAAACGCGTTACAAAGCTCTCCCTCACCCTCCATTTGGCAAATCTGACAATAATTCTATCCTCCTAAATCCTGTTTACAAGCTAAAACTAATGCAGGAAGTACCAGTGACTCGCTCAATACGGAAGTGGTCAGATGACGCGGATGCTACGCTACAGGATTGTTTTGCTAGCATAGTCTGGAATATGTTCCGGGATTCATCCAATGGCATTGAGGAGTATACCACCTCAGTCACCGGCTTCATCAATAAGTGCATCGATGACGTCGTCCCCACAGTGACCGTACGTACATATCCCAACCAGAAGTCATGGATTACAGGCAACATCCGCATCGAGCTAAAGGCTAGAGCTTCCGCATTCAAGGAGCAGGACACTAATCCGGATCCTTATAAAAAAAATCTGGCTACACCCTCAGACGAACCATCTTACAGGCAAAGCGTCAATACAGGTGTCACGATCGTCTTCTGGTGAAAGAGTGGACCAAGGCGCAGCGTGATACGAATACATCTTCCTTTTTATTTAGAGAAGATGAACACGAAACGAAACACTTTTACAAACTAACAAAAAAAACAACAAACGACCGTGAAGCTACAAAACGAAAGTGCAGACACAAGCTACTAACGTTTAGACATAGACAATTACCCACCACCTGTCTAATGCCTATGGCTGCCTTAAATATGGCTCCCAATCAGAGACAACGATAGACAGCTGTCTCTGATTGAGAACCACTCAGGCAACCATAGACATACCTAGACACCTACACTGAACACAACCCCATAAACTCTACCAAAACCCCCTAGACACTACAAACACCCTCGACTAGACAAAAACACACAAACATCCCCCATGCCACACCCTGACCTAACTAAAATAATAAAGAAAACAAAGATAACTAAGGCCAGGTGTGACAACAGGATTAAGATAGAACGGGTGTAGTAGGATTCAGATGCTCGTTGGATGTGGAAGGGCTTGAAAACTGTTACGGACTACAAAGGAAAACCCAACCGCGAGCTGCCCAGTGAGGTAAGCCTACCAGACAAGCTAAATGCCTTTTATGCTCGCTTCAAGGCAAGCAACACTGAAGTATGCATGAGAGCACCAGCTGTTCCGAACAACTGTGTGATAACGCTCTCGGTAGCCGATGTGAGCAAGACCTTTAAATAGGTCAACATTCACAAAGCCGCAGGGCCAGACGGATTACCAGGACGTATACTCAAAGCATGCGCGGACCAACTGGCAAGTGTCTTCACAGACATTTTCAACCTCTCCCTGACCGAGTCTGTAATACCTATATGTTTCAAGCAGACCACCATAGTCCCTGTGCCCAAGGAAGCGAAGGTAACCTGCCTAATTGATTAATTGACGCATAGCATTCACGTCAGTAGCCATGAAGTGCTTTGAAAGGCTGGTCATGAGGCTCACATCAACAGCATCATCCCGGATACCCTAGACCCACTCCAATTCGCGTACTGCCCGAACAGATCCACAAATGATGCAATCGCACTCCACACTGCCCTTTTCCACCTGGACAAAAGGAACACCTATGTGAGAATGCTGTTTATTGACTACAGCTCAGCGTTCAACACCATAGTGCCCTTAAAGCTTATCAGGACCCTGGGACTGAACACCTCCCTCTGCAACTGGATCCTGGACTTCCTGAATGCCCCCCCCCAGGTGGTAAGGGAAGGCAACAACACGTCTGCCATGCTGATCCTTAGTCCCTTCCTGTACTCCCTGTTCACCCACGACTGCGAAACACGACTCCAACACCATCATTAAGTTTGCTGACGACACAGTGGTAGGCCTGATCACCGACAACAAAGAGACACCCTATAGGGAGGAGGTCAGAGACCTGGCAATGTGGTGCCAGGACAACAACCTCTCCTTCAATGTGAGCCCAACAAACGAGCTGATCGTGGACTACAGGAAAAAGCGGGCCGAACAGTTCCCCATTAACATCGACGGGGCTGTAGTGGAGCGGGTTGAGAGTTTCAAATGGCCACCCGGACTATTTACATTGACCCCCCCAAATATGTTTTTACACTGCTGCCACTCGCTGTTTATTAGCTATGCCTAGTCACTTTACCCCTACCTACATGTACAAATTACCTCGACTAATCTGTACCCCCTGTATGTAGCCTCGTTATTGTTGTTTTGTGTTACTTTTTATTTTTTATTTTTTATTAATTAGTGTATTTAGTAAATATTTTATTTTTCTTGAACTGCATTGTTGGTTAAGGGCTTGTAAGTAAGCATTTCACGGTAAGGTTTACACCTGTTGTATTCAAAGCATGTTGTATTCGACGCATGTGATTTGATTTGAAATTAAGAATAACATTTTTTATTAATTTTTACCATAAAGCCAATTTCTTTCTTTACAGCTGGCCCATCTAGCGGAAATCACTCCGTTCTGTCTTCAGGGCAAGATTCATGACAATAAACATCAACCTGCCAAAAATATAGTCGTTTCTCTCACAGAGGTGCTGCTTGAAATGGCAGTGCATTTGCATACCCCGACAGGCAGCCAGTTGTCTCTGCTTGTTTGTTTACCATTCCTCCTTCTGATGTTAGTTTTTTACCTCTGCCTTGTAATGGAGGTTCAGTGGGTACTGGAATGTATTGTTGATTGTTTTGTTACAATATACTGAGCTCTGCTTTGTTGTTGTGTTTTGAATCAAACTCTAGCATATTGTCCCAACAGGCTGTGTTGTGTGACTGACTCCTCTCTTCTCTCTGTCACAGTAACATCCCCAGTGTGGGCAGTGCCATGGACCAGGACTACAGCCAGAGCTACACACCCCAGACCCATACGCCCTTCATGTCCAACAGTGCCCCCCCCAGCAACAGTGGCACGGGCATCCTGCCCTCACCGGCCACCCCGCGCTTCTCCGCCCCCACACCACGCACTCCCCGTACCCCACGCACCCCCAGAGGACCCGCCAGTGTCCAGGGCTCGCTTAAGTACGAGAACTCAGACCTCTACTCGCCTGCCTCCACCCCCTCCACCTGTCGACCTCTCAACTCAGTGGAGCCAGCCACCGTGCCCTCCATCCCCGAGGCCCACAGCCTCTACGTCACCCTCATCCTCTCTGAGTCTGTCATGAACCTCTTCAAGGACTGCAACTTCGACAGCTGCTGCATCTGCGTGTGCAACATGAACATCAAGGGGGCCGACGTGGGTGTGTACCTGAGCGACCCCACGGGAGAGGCCCAGTACCCCTGCACCTGCGGCTTCAGCGCAGTCGTCAACCGCCGCTACGGCAACGGCTCGGGCCTCTTCCTGGAGGACGAGCTGGACATCATCGGACGCGACTCGGACGTCAGCCGCGAAGCGGAGAAGCGCTTTGAGGCCCTGCGACAACATTCGCTGGAGAGGACGGGTGGAGGAGGGAGGGGGGAGAGGGTACCAGATGAGCTGATCTTACTGCTACAGGACCAGTGCACCAACCCCTTCTCACCCATGGCTGGGATGGAGCCTGACAGCCTGGCAGCGCGGGGGGCCGGGGGTTGTCCAGTGCCGGCCTGTGTGAGGGTGGAGGAGAGGGACTACCACAGTGACTGCTACATGGCTCTGGAGCACGGCCGCCAGTTCATGGACAACATGTCAGGAGGCAAGGTGGACGAGGCCCTGGTCAAGAGCACCTGTCTACACCACTGGTCCAAACAAAACGGTAAGAAAAGCACCTTTTTGTTGTTCTAACCAACATTCAAGTCTGTGTCTAATAATAAATTGTTCTTGGCATTTGGCCCTGTAGAGCTTCAGTTGGCTAGCATAACTAACCAATATAAACCAGTCTGTTCATTTTCCCTGACAGTTATCAGAATGTTGCTATCTTTTGTGTCGTCAGTGCTCTGTGTGTTCTCTTTCTAACCGTCCTCCCCCTCTCCCCAGCGGTGGACGTCAGTGCTCTGTGTGTTCTCTTTCTAACTGTCCTCCCCCTCTCCCCAGCGGTGGACGTCAGTGCTCTGTGTGTTCTCTTTCTAACCGTCCTCCCCCTCTCCCTAGCGGTGGACGTCAGTGCTCTGTGTGTTCTCTTTCTAACCGTCCTCCCCCTCTCCCCAGCGGTGGACGTCAGTGCTCTGTGTGTTCTCTTTCTAACTGTCCTCCCCCTCTCCCCAGCGGTGGACGTCAGTGCTCTGTGTGTTCTCTTTCTAACTGTCCTCCCCCTCTCCCCAGCGGTGGACGTCAGTGCTCTGTGTGTTCTCTTTCTAACTGTCCTCCCCCTCTCCCCAGCGGTGGACGTCAGTGCTCTGTGTGTTCTCTTTCTAACTGTCCTCCCCCTCTCCCCAGCGGTGGACGTCAGTGCTCTGTGTGTTCTCTTTCTAACTGTCCTCCCCCTCTCCCCAGCGGTGGACGTCAGTGCTCTGTGTGTTCTCTTTCTAACTGTCCTCCCCCTCTCCCCAGCGGTGGACGTCAGTGCTCTGTGTGTTCTCTTTCTAACTGTCCTCCCCCTCTCCCCAGCGGTGGACGTCAGTGCTCTGTGTGTTCTCTTTCTAACTGTCCTCCCCCTCTCCCCAGCGGTGGACGTCAGTGCTCTGTGTGTTCTCTTTCTAACTGTCCTCCCCCTCTCCCCAGCGGTGGACGTCAGTGCTCTGTGTGTTCTCTTTCTAACTGTCCTCCCCCTCTCCCCAGCGGTGGACGTCAGTGCTCTGTGTGTTCTCTTTCTAACTGTCCTCCCCCTCTCCCCAGCGGTGGACGTCAGTGCTCTGTGCTCTCAGGACGTGTTGCGGGTGCTGCTCTCTCTCCAGCCTGTACTCCAGGATGCCATCCAGAAGAAGAGGACGGTGCGCTCCTGGGGCGTTCAGGGACCCCTCACCTGGCAGCAGTTCCACAAGATGGCTGGACGGGGCTCCTACGGTAAGCCACCAGCCTGTGTTTGCAGGCAGATCAGTAGTTATCTCAGTCACACTGCTATAGTCCAGATGTCAGCTCAGTGGGAAGGCTGTTGTGATGGGTTCACTTTGGGCTCTCAACCCTTCTCTGTGAATGTGACAGGTGGCAACGCTGGCTTGTTTAAAGCCCTAATCTAGTCTCATTTTCACCTCATTTAACACCTGATTTATTTAACAAAAGGCACATCTCAATAGGTGGTCCAGGTAAGTCATGACATGGCACAAGTGGGGGTGGTGGGGGCGGGGCTGGGCGGGCGGACGTTTCCTCTTTTGTTCTCTATTGCTCCTCTACCATCAGACCAACTCCTTAAAGTTTGCAGTTGTGTCTAAAAAACACAATTTTGCAAAAAAAAAAATGTTTTATCCTTTAGTGTGTCTACTTTACTGTTTTTTTTTTTTCACCTTTATTTAACCAGGTAGGCCAGTTGAGAACAAGTTCTCATTTACAACTGCGTCCTGGCCAAGATAAAGCAAAGCAGTGCGACAAAAGCAAACAACACAGAGATACACATAAACAAACGTACAGTCAATAACACAATAAAAAAAACTCTATGTATTTCTACATAGATTCTATGTATTCTATGTATTTATACTTGGGATATCACTTTTCAACAGAAAAAGTTTTTGGTTTTTTTTATCGCTGGAGGATGACTAAGTACTTAATCCCTCTCTTCTCCCTCTCCTCTCCTCCCTTCCGTTCCCCCGCCCATCCTCTCCTGCCTCTCCTCCCTTCTCCCCCCTCCTTCCCTCCATCAGGCACAGATGAGTCTCCAGAGCCCCTGCCCATCCCAACCTTCCTGGTGGGTTATGAGTATGACTTTGTGGTGCTGTCTCCATTCGGCCTGCCCTACTGGGAGAAGCTGCTGCTGGACCCCTTTGGCTCCCACAGGGACGTGGGCTACCTGGTGGTCTGTCCCGACAACGAGGCCCTGCTCCAGGGGGCTAAGAGCTTCTTCAGGGACCTCACCGCCGTCTACGAGGTGAGGCTGGAGAACATCAACAACTGTCCATTTATCATGCAAGAGAGTGGGCATCTTGGACAGCTGAAGCAACCACCTTTTTGGAGTTGCCTGGTCCCAGATCTTGTGTTTTTCATGACAATGACCCATTGGAGTTGACCATAGTAGTTAGGGGTTAAGAGCATATGACCATAAATGCAAGAATGCACAAATAGATTGGGGACCAGGCTAGGGTTGGGGTCAGATGCGTTTTAATTTTGGATATGAAACATTTACAAATTCCTATTTGAAAACAAAGGTCACTTTTCAATTCTTCAATGAAATAGAATTGACCCAGACCTTACTAGACGCTTACTGACTTGCCTATTTAAATTAAAAAATTTAAAAACATACTAGACGCTTACAACCCAGCCTACTGTAAACAAAAAAAAGAAAAAAAAAAGAAGGTCTGTCTACTCCATTTCCTTACCATTCCTTATTGCCTCGACATCAAGTCACTCAGTCACTCCTGTGCTGTTGTCTAACTATTCATCCAACCCTCCTCTCCCTCCATGTTCCCTGCAGTCATGTCGTCTGGGCCAGCACCAGCCAATCTCAAAAGGTCACCCGGACGGCATCGTGAGAGTGGGCGGATCGGCTGCTAAGAAGCTAGCGGAGCAGCCCGTCAGCGATTGGTTCATCAAGGCTGCCAGCGGCAACAGCGATGCCTTCGCCAAACTCAAGCTCTATGCACAAGTCTGCCGCCACGACCTCGGTAGGTTCCAATGACGACACAGGTGGGGAATTGGTCGGGCTCAGGCCTTTCTGTACCCCCCATGCCCATATACCCAAGGCTTTAGAAGATCAAAAAGCCTATTTTTGGATTCTAAAAGGATCTTGTTTATCTAAAAGGTTTGTTGTAGCGGATGCTGACTAAAGTGTAATGCTAGTTTGTTTAGATGGCTTATAAATGCAGATTTTCTCTGTGCTCCTGTCTCTGCCATCAGCTCCATACCTCGCCGCACAGCCTTTAGACAGCTCGCTCCTCACACAGCCCACGCCTCCTCCTGCCACCAACCAATCCTCATCCACACAATCCTCTGGCTCCTCCTCCACCACCTCGGCTTGCCCCCAAAACTCAGCGACCCCCTCCCTCCCCAACAACAGCAACAACAGCAGCAGCGTGCCTAGTAACAACACTGGTGTAGCCAACAGTGCCAACAGCACGGCGTCGTCAGGGAGCCAGCCCAGCAGTGGGGTGCAGTCTGCCAAGCCCAGCTCCTTCCCTCCCTTTGGGACCATGAGCATGCAGAACCAGGGCCAGGGTGGTGGCACCCAGGGAGGGCAGCTGGGCCAGCAGGCTGGAGCCCAGAACGCAGGCCTCCCCGGGGGGGACTCAGCCAGCCAGGCCCAGGCACCCACTGAACCCCTTGAGAGGTAGGTACAACACCGGGCCTGAATTCACTCATGTACACACACACACACACACAGTCCCCGGAGCGAAACCCCATTCCTTGTCCTAACTCCCTCTCTCTCTTGTCCTCCTCTCCAGCACCATGGAGCGAGAGAAGGTGGGTGTGCCGACGGATGGAGAATCTCATGCCATAACGTACCCCCCGGCCATCGTGGTGTACATCGTGGACCCCTTCACCTATGAGGAGCCTGAGGCGGGGTCCAGTGTGTGGACCCTGGGCCTGCTGCGCTGCTACCTGGAGATGCTCCAGTTCCTCCCACCACACATCCGCAACTCTGTCTCTGTACAGGTAACCTCAACACAACTCTGTCTCTGTACAGGTAACCTCAACACAACTCTGTCTCTGTACAGGTAACCTCAACACAACTCTGTCTCTGTACAGGTAACCTCAACACAAGTCTGTCTCTGTACAGGTAACCTCAACACAACTCTGTCTCTGTACAGGTAACCTCAACACAAGTCTGTCTCTGTACAGGTAACCTCAACACAAGTCTGTCTCTATACAGGTAACCTCAACACAACTCTGTCTCTGTACAGGTAACCTCAACACAACTCTGTCTCTGTACAGGTAACCTCAACACAAGTCTGTCTCTGTACAGGTAACCTCAACACAACTCTGTCTCTGTACAGGTAACCTCAACACAAGTCTGTCTCTGTACAGGTAACCTCAACACAAGTCTGTCTCTATACAGGTAACCTCAACACAACTCTGTCTCTGTACAGGTAACCTCAACACAACTCTCTCTCTGTACAGGTAACCTCAACACAAGTCTGTCTCTGTACAGGTAACCTCAACACAACTCTGTCTCTGTACAGGTAACCTCAACACAACTCTGTCTCTGTACAGGTAACCTCAACACAACTCTGTCTCTGTACAGGTAACCTCAACACAAGTCTGTCTCTGTACAGGTAACCTCAACACAACTCTGTCTCTGTACAGGTAACCTCAACACAACTCTGTCTCTGTACAGGTAACCTCAACACAAGTCTGTCTCTGTACAGGTAACCTCAACACAACTCTGTCTCTGTACAGGTAACCTCAACACAACTCTTTCTCTGTACAGGTAACCTCAACACAACTCTGTCTCTGTACAGGTAACCTCAACACAAGTCTGTCTCTGTACAGGTAACCTCAACACAACTCTTTCTCTGTACAGGTAACCTCAACACAACTCTGTCTCTGTACAGGTAACCTCAACACAACTCTGTCTCTGTACAGGTAACCTCAACACAACTCTGTCTCTGTACAGGTAACCTCAACACAACTCTGTCTCTGTACAGGTAACCTCAACACAAGTCTGTCTCTGTACAGGTAACCTCAACACAACTCTTTCTCTGTACAGGTAACCTCAACACAACTCTGTCTCTGTACAGGTAACCTCAACACAACTCTGTCTCTGTACAGGTAACCTCAACACAACTCTGTCTCTGTACAGGTAACCTCAACACAACTCTGTCTCTGTACAGGTAACCTCAACACAACTCTGTCTCTGTACAGGTAACCTCAACACAACTCTGTCTCTGTACAGGTAACCTCAACACAACTCTGTCTCTGTACAGGTAACCTCAACACAACTCTGTCTCTGTACAGGTAACCTCAACACAACTCTGTCTCTGTACAGGTAACCTCAACACAACTCTGTCTCTGTACAGGTAACCTCAACACAACTCTGTCTCTGTACAGGTAACCTCAACACAACTCTGTCTCTGTACAGGTAACCTCAACACAACTCTGTCTCTGTACAGGTAACCTCAACACAACTCTGTCTCTGTACAGGTAACCTCAACACAACTCTGTCTCTGTACAGGTAACCTCAACACAAGTCTGTCTCTGTACAGGTAACCTCAACACAAGTCTGTCTCTGTACAGGTAACCTCAACACAAGTCTGTCTCTGTACAGGTAACCTCAACACAAGTCTGTCTCTGTACAGGTAACCTCAACACAAGTCTGTCTCTGTACAGGTAACCTCAACACAAGTCTGTCTCTGTACAGGTAACCTCAACACAACTCTGTCTCTGTACAGGTAACCTCAACACAACTCTGTCTCTGTACAGGTAACCTCAACACAACTCTGTCTCTGTACAGGTAACCTCAACACAACTCTGTCTCTGTACAGGTAACCTCAACACAACTCTGTCTCTGTACAGGTAACCTCAACACAACTCTGTCTCTGTACAGGTAACCTCAACACAACTCTGTCTCTGTACAGGTAACCTCAACACAACTCTGTCTCTGTACAGGTAACCTCAACACAACTCTGTCTCTGTACAGGTAACCTCAACACAACTCTGTCTCTGTACAGGTAACCTCAACACAACTCTGTTCTCTGTACAGGTAACCTCAACACAACTCTGTCTCTGTACAGGTAACCTCAACACAACTCTGTCTCTGTACAGGTAACCTCAACACAACTCTGTCTCTGTACAGGTAACCTCAACACAACTCTGTCTCTGTACAGGTAACCTCAACACAACTCTGTCTCTGTACAGGTAACCTCAACACAACTCTGTCTCTGTACAGGTAACCTCAACACAACTCTGGCTCTGTACAGGTAACCTCAACACAACTCTGTCTCTGTACAGGTAACCTCAACACAACTCTGTCTCTGTACAGGTAACCTCAACACAAGTCTGTCTCTGTACAGGTAACCTCAACACAACTCTGTCTCTGTACAGGTAACCTCAACACAACTCTGTCTCTGTACAGTTAACCTCAACACAACTCTGTCTCTGTACAGGTAACCTCAACACAAGCTCTGTCTCTGTACAGGTAACCTCAACACAACTCTGTCTCTGTACAGGTAACCTCAACACAACTCTGTCTCTGTACAGGTAACCTCAACACAACTCTGTCTCTGTACAGGTAACCTCAACACAAGCTCTGTCTCTGTACAGGTAACCTCAACACAACTCTGTCTCTGTACAGGTAACCTCAACACAACTCTGTCTCTGTACAGGTAACCTCAACACAACTCTGTCTCTGTACAGGTAACCTCAACACAACTCTGTCTCTGTACAGGTAACCTCAACACAACTCTGTCTCTGTACAGGTAACCTCAACACAACTCTGTCTCTGTACAGGTAACCTCAACACAACTCTGTCTCTGTACAGGTAACCTCAACACAAGTCTGTCTCTGTACAGGTAACCTCAACACAACTCTGTCTCTGTACAGGTAACCTCAACACAACTCTGTCTCTGTACAGGTAACCTCAACACAACTCTGTCTCTGTACAGGTAACCTCAACACAACTCTGTCTCTGTACAGGTAACCTCAACACAACTCTGTCTCTGTACAGGTAACCTCAACACAACGTCTGTCTCTGTACAGGTAACCTCAACACAACTCTGTCTCTGTACAGGTAACCTCAACACAACTCTGTCTCTGTACAGGTAACCTCAACACAACTCTGTCTCTGTACAGGTAACCTCAACACAAGTCTGTCTCTGTACAGGTAACCTCAACACAAGTCTGTCTCTGTACAGGTAACCTCAACACAAGTCTGCGCGTGTGTGTGTTGATAAAATAATGTTTGGTGGCAATGTTAGAACGTGTATGTTAGAACGTGTATGTTAGAACGTGTATGTTTATTTAGAATAAAATGTATCACAAATAGTTGATAAGACTTTGTTTTAGTGCCAAATATGTCAGACAGGACAATCGGTACAAGAGAAGACAGAATGTACTTTTGTTAAAGTTGTATACCGACCGATTGGTTTCCACCTCTCCCCTCTCAGATCATCCCGTGCCAGTACCTGCTCCAGCCGGTGAGGAGCGAGGAGCGTCATATCTATGCTCAACACCTCAAGTCCCTGGCCTTCTCAGTGTTCTCCCAGTGCAGGCGGCCCCTCCCCAGATCCACCAACGTCAAGTCACTCACCGGCTTTGGCCCTGGTCTGGCCATCGACACCGCACTGAAGAGCCCAGAGGTAAACAAACATCCCTGACGAAAACAAACATGACATGAGCCTAACTAACATTATCCCAACTTTAACTTAACTAACATTATGCAGCTCCTACACCGGGGGGGGGGGGGCATGTCGGGTCCTAAGTGTCTGCTGGTTTGAATCATTGACTGGTTTAGAGCTGGGAAACCAGGTGTGTGTGCTATGGGAAAACAATGATGAATGAAATGCCAGGGAGAACTGTAAACCCGCAGACACGACCTCCCCTGAGGACCAGGATTGCCCATCCCTGTCATAGCCTGACCCTCCCCTCTGCTCCTCAGCCCTCTGCTCCTCAGCCCCTCAGCCCTCTGCTCCTCAGCCCTCTGCTCCTCAGCCCCTCAGCCCTCTGCTCCTCAGCCCTCTGCTCCTCAGCCCCTCAGCCCTCTGCTCCTCAGCCCTCTGCTCCTCAGCCCCTCAGCCCTCTGCTCCTCAGCCCTCTGCTCCTCAGCCCCTCAGCCTCTGCTCCTCAGCCTCTGCTCCTCAGCCCTCTGCTCCTCAGCCCTCTGCTCCTCAGCCTCTGCTCCTCAGCCCTCTGCTCCTCAGCCCCTCAGCCCTCTGCTCCTCAGCCCTCTGCTCCTCAGCCCCTCAGCCCTCTGCTCCTCAGCCCTCTGCTCCTCAGCCCCTCAGCCCTCTGCTCCTCAGCCCTCTGCTCCTCAGCCCTCTGCTCCTCAGCCCTCTGCTCCTCAGCCCCTCAGCCCTCTGCTCCTCAGCCCTCTGCTCCTCAGCCCCTCAGCCCTCTGCTCCTCAGCCCTCTGCTCCTCAGCCCTCTGCTCCTCAGCCCCTCAGCCCTCTTCTCCTCAGCCCTCTGCTCCTCAGCCCTCTGCTCCTCAGCCCTCTGCTCCTCAGCCCCTCAGCCCTCTGCTCCTCAGCCCTCTGCTCCTCAGCCCCTCAGCCCTCTGCTCCTCAGCCCTCTGCTCCTCAGCCCTCTGCTCCTCAGCCCTCTGCTCCTCAGCCCTCTGCTCCTCAGCCCTCTGCTCCTCAGCCCCTCAGCCCTCTGCTCCTCAGCCCTCTGCTCCTCAGCCCTCTGCTCCTCAGCCCTCTGCTCCTCAGCCCCTCAGCCCTCTTCTCCTCAGCCCTCTGCTCCTCAGCCCTCTGCTCCTCAGCCCCTCAGCCCTCTGCTCCTCAGCCCTCTGCTCCTCAGCCCCTCAGCCCTCTGCTCCTCAGCCCTCTGCTCCTCAGCCCTCTGCTCCTCAGCCCCTCAGCCCTCTGCTCCTCAGCCCCTCAGCCCTCTCCTCCTCAGCCCTCTGCTCCTCAGCCCTCTGCTCCTCAGCCCCTCAGCCTCTGCTCCTCAGCCCTCTGCTCCTCATCCCCTCAGCCCTCTGCTCCTCAGCCCTCTGCTCCTCAGCCTCTGCTCCTCAGCCCTCTGCTCCTCAGCCCTACTCTGGCCATGTGTGGTGTGCCAGCAAGAGAACGATAGCGAGGGAGAGAGGAAAGGAGCACTGAGATGGAGAAAGTGTTACA
Organism: Salvelinus alpinus; assembly: GCF_045679555.1. NCBI lineage: Eukaryota > Metazoa > Chordata > Actinopteri > Salmoniformes > Salmonidae > Salvelinus > Salvelinus alpinus. The sequence goes on along the minus strand of NC_092098.1, from coordinate 25,478,485 downwards.
CTAACCCCCTTCGTCCTGGAACAAGACCAGGGGATCTTATAACCCTCTTCCTTCTCTCCAGTTTTCTTTCCATTATCTGCTTGGCTAGCTTCCGGAGACCTCCCTAAGGGCTTCCAGGCTACAGGTTTAGACAGGGAGAGGCCCCAGACTGCCACCCAATCCTATTTAACTTTCCCAGGCCAGCCAGCCACTACATTACATTTACCCTGTACACAGTGGAGTGTAGTGGAGTGGGGACTAGAGCAGGAGCTGAGCTACTTAGCTAGCTGGATAAATGGCATCTCAGTAGTGACACCGGTAGAATGTTGGCTGTCGACTAACCAACCCAGTGACTCTTGTACATACAATGTCTGTCTAGAGTAGACAGACAGATATAGTCCTGGGTTGTGTTCAGTAGGGCACAATGTACCTAACCGTGTTGCAATGGTAAATAAAAAAATATGCATTGTTATTAGACATAAGTAGATAGCTACCTCCCAGTAAAAAAAATATCCTTACTGAACATGACCCTCGTCTAACCCCTAACCTTTGACCCCTCTCTCTCTACCCAACAGAGACCAGAGTCTTTGCGGCTCTACACGCCTCCCTTCATCCTGGCACCCACCAAGGACAAGCAGACTGAGCTGGGGGAGACGTTCGGAGAGGCTTCTCAGAAGTACAACGTGCTGTTTGTGGGCTACTGCCTGTCCCACGACCAGCGCTGGCTCCTGGCCACCTGCACCGACCTGTACGGAGAGCTGCTGGAGACCTGCATCATCAGCATCGACGTGCCCAACAGGTGGGACTACCTGGCAGCACACACCATCATCATCCTCATCACTTCTACCACCATCTAGAGTCAGCAAACCTCAAGCAGAGCATTGCAAATGTATTTTGCAGCTAGTATATTTCTTTTTTTTTGCAAAACAATGTTTGTTGTGGGTTGTTTCCAGGTAATGATGAAAACAATGTGTAGCCTTGAAGTATAGTGATTATTGCAAGATCAACAATCTACACGTTTCCTTCAACCTGGCAACTCCTTGGTGATTTGTAGTTATGAGTGTAGTGTTAAATGTTTTCAGTGTGACAGTATGTGGGTGTTTTTGTTCAGAGCGCGGAGGAAAAAGGGCTCTGCCCGGAGGTCGGGCCTGCAGAAGCTGTGGGATTGGTGCTTGGGGCTGGTGCAGATGACATCTGTGCCATGGAGGGTGGTGATAGGTCGCTTGGGCCGAATGGGACACGGCGAGTTGAGAGGTGAGGAGGACAACAGTCAACCAGCAGTTTAGGATCTAGCCCTCTATAATATCAATGGGGTATTTAGGATCTAGCCCTAATTTAGGATCTAGCCCTCTATAATCTCAATGGGGTATTTAGGATCTAGCCCTAATTTAGGATCTAGCCCTCTATAATCTCAATGGGGTACTTAGGATTTATCCCTCTATAATCTCAATGGGGTACTTAGGATCTAGCCCTCTATAATCTCAATGGGGTATTTAGGATTTAGCCCTCTATAATATCAATGGGGTATTTAGGATTTATCCCTCTATAATCTCAATGGGGTACTTAGGATCTAGCCCTCTATAATCTCAATGGGGTATTTAGGATTTAGCCCTCTATAATATCAATGGGGTATTTAGGATTTATCCCTCTATAATCTCAATGGGGTACTTAGGATCTAGACCTCTATAATCTCAATGGGGTACTTAGGATCTAGCCCTCTATAATCTCAATGGGGTACTTAGGATCTAGTCCTCTATAATCTCAATGGGGTATTTAGGATCTAGCCCTCTATAATCTCAGTGGGGTATTTAGGATCTAGCCCTCTATAATCTCAATGGGGTATTTAGGATCTAGCCCTCTATAATCTCAATGGGGTACTTAGGATCTAGCCCTCTATAATCTCAATAGGGTACTTAGGTTCTAGCCCTCTATAATCTCAATAGGGTACTTAGGATCTAGCCCTCTATAATCTCAATGGGGTAGGATCTAGCCCTCTATAATCTCAATGGGGTACTTAGGATCTAGCCCTCTATAATCTCAATGGGGTACTTTGCTGTTTTACACTCATCTTGTTTTACTCATTCTTTTCAATCTCCTCTATAAAACATTATTGCTAGTCAAAGAATAGTGGTGTCCTCAGAGGTACTTTGCTATTTTACATTTATCTTGTCTTACTCATTGACTTATTCTTCTCTTTCTTCCCTCTCTCCCTCCTTTCCAGACTGGAGTATTCTGCTGAGCAGGAGGAACCTGCAGTCTCTAAGTCGCCGTCTCAAGGAGATGTGTCGTATGTGTGGCATTTCTGCCTCCGACACTCCCAGCATCCTTAGCGCCTGTCTGGTCGCCATGGAGCCACAGTGCTCTTTTGTCATCATGCCAGGTACTATGTCCTCCTGCCTGCCTGCCTCTGTGTGTGTGTGTGTGTGTGTGTGTGTGTGTGTGTGTGTGTGTGTGTGTGTGTGTGTGTGTGTGTGTGTGTGTGTGTGTGTGTGTGTGTGTGTGTGTGTGTGTGAGCGTGTGTGTGAGCGTGTGTGTGTGTGTGTGTGTGAGCGTGTACTTGCATCTGATGGATGGTGGCAGCCTGTTATAATGCATGTCGCTCCTTGTCGTTATCAGATTGATAGTTTTGAGGACACTGCTTCTCTTAGTCATAAACCACTAGTTCTCAGGCTCCATTTATTTCTGTGTGATGTGATGGAGCTCTAGATCAATGGGTTTATTTTGGGGAGTGATTGGCATGGACCATTGACACTGTCAGTGTATAATATGGGTTTGACCCAGACATTGTGGGTTGTACTCAACAGATAATCATTATAATCTGTGAATAGAGCGCTGGACTAATTAATAATGGCCAGTTGAAAGATGGTTGCTTTTATTGGCACCACTTACATTTTTGCTGCATCAATTAAATGGTGTTACTAATTCATTCACAGATTAATTTAATGGATGATAGCTATAGCAGATGTCAACAGTTGTCATTTGTGTGTATACTGTATGCATTCAATGTAGATTCAATGAAGATGAACGTACTGTATTATTAGCCTGTCTCCCCCTCTCTCTCTCTCCAGACTCTGTGTCTACAGGCTCAGTGTTTGGCCGTAGCACCACTCTGAACATGCAGACGTCCCAGCTGAGTACTCCCCAGGACACGTCCTGCACACACATCCTGGTGTTCCCCACTTCAGCCTTCGTCCAGGTGGCCAGCTCCAACTACACTACTGACACCAACATAGACATCGCCTTCAACCCTATCCCCGGTGAGTCACAATGCTTTTCCCTCTGGTCTCAACTCTCACCTTTGACCTCAATTCATCCGTTGTATTGGAAGGCTTCTACTGCAACTTGTGTTGTCTTATCTCTCTTGAAAATAATTGATTGAGTCCATTGGAAATAGTTTTTTGCGCTATTCAAGTTCTCAACTCCGTCTTGTTTTTTTGCTTCATATGGGTCTCTATCTCTCTCCATTTAGCCTCAGAGTATATTGAAAATTCAAAGCTTATTCTAAGTCTCTGTCCTCTTCTCCTCCCTTCTGTCTAGATGGGTCGGACGCCATCGGGATCTTTGACCTGCTGGATCAGGAGAACGACCTGGTGGACCCTGACATCATCAACATCCTGCCCTCCTCGCCCACCACCTCACCCGTACACTCCCCCGGCGGCCACTACCACCAGGGGGGAGACGGCAGCAAGGTAGGCCCACCACAACACATCTCATCTGTGTAGAGACTAGTAGTAGTACAGACTTTATAGAAGCAAAGAAATAACCTACATTTAAGATTAACACAAAGTAATTTATACTGAACAAAAATATAAACGCAACATTTAAAGTGTTGGTCCAATGTTTCATGAGCTGAAATAAAAGATCCCATAAATGTTCCATACACACAAAAAGCTTATTTCTCAAAAATCTTGTGCACAAATTTGTTTACATCCCTGTTAGTTAGCGTTTCTCCTTTGCCAAGATAATCCACACACCTGACAGGTGTGGCATTTCAAGAATCTGATTAAACAGCATGATCATTACACAGGTGTACCTTGTGCTGGGGACAATAAAAGGCCACTCTAAAATGTGCAGTTTTGTCACAATACAATGTCACAGATGTCTCAAGTTTTGAGGAAGCGTGCAATTGGCATGCTGACTGCAGGAATGTCCACCAGAGCTGTTGACAGATAAGTTAATGTTAATTTCTCTACCATAAGCTGCCTCCAACGTCGTTTTAGAAAATTTGGCAATAAGTCCAACTGGCCTCACAACTGGAGACCACTGTGTAACCACGCCAGCCCAGGACCTCCACATCCGGCTTCTTCACCTGTAGGATCGTTTGAGACCAGCAACCTGGACAGCTGATGAAACTGTGGGTTTGCACAAATGGTCAGAAATCGTCTCAGGGAAGCTCATCTGCATGCTCGTCATCCTCACCAGTGTCTTGACCTGACTGCAGTTCGCCATCGTAATCAACTAAAGTGGGAAAATGCTAATCTTCGATGGCCACTGGCATGCTGGAGACGTGTGCTCTTCACAGATGAATCCCCCCAACAGGGGCGGGCAAACGACAGGTCAAGGCAGGCAGGGGTCGATAATCCAGAGTAGTGGGGCAAATGTACAGGACTGCAGGCAGGGTCAGGTCAGGCAGAGGTCGGTAATCCAGAGTAGGGGCAAAGGTACAGGATGGCAGGCAGGCTCAGGTTCAGGGGCAGGCAGGCGGGCTCAGAGTCAGGACAGGCAAGGGTCAAAACCAGGAGCGAGAGAAAAAGAGAGACTGGGAAAAGCAGGAGCTGAGACAAAACGCTGGTTGACTTGACAAACAAGATGAACTAGCACAGACAAACAGAGAACACAGGTCTAAATACCCAGGGGATAATGGGGAAGATGGGCGACACTTGGAGGGGGTGGAGACAAGCACAAGGGCAGGTGACACTGCCTCCTGTCGCAAGGATCTTTACAAAATTCCTGGAAGCAGAAAATGTCCCAATTCTTCAATGGCCTGCATACTCAGACATATCACCCATTGAGCATGTGTGGGATGCTCTGGATCGATGTGTACGACTGCATGTTCCAGTTCCTGCCAATATCTAGCAACTTCGCACAGCCATTAAAGAGGAGTGGGACAACATTCCACAGGCCACAATCAACAGCCTGATTAACTCTATGCAAAGGAGATGTGTTGCGCTGCATGAGGCAAATGGTGGTCACACCAGATACTGACTGATTTTCTGATCCACGCCCCTACTTTTTTTTTAAAAGGTATCTGTGACCAACATAGCTGTATTCCCAGTCATGTAAAATTCATAGATTAAGGCCTATTGAATTTATTTAAATTGACTGATTTCCTTATATGAACTCGAACTCATGAATTGTTGCATGTTGCGTTTATATTTTTGTTAAGTGCAGTAAAGTCGATTTGGCTTGGGATAAATGGCTGGATTGATAATGCTAGTGTTACTTAGTATTGACGAGTTGATCTGTATTGTATGAAAAAGCAATAGCCTTGTACAGTGTACATCAGGGCTATTCAACTATATTATTTTGGGGGCCAGATGTAAAAAGGTTAATTACAGGGAGGTCTGACATTTTCCACATGCGATTATTCTGTATAAAACTGCAACGCACAACCACCAATAAATAACTTTTCCTAAAATGAAATGTTGCTAAAAGTCATTAGGCAAGTGGAGGCCAGGCCGCTCAACCAACGTGAATGGAGATGCAACCAAAAAATTTGATCGTCATTGTAAAGGAAAAGGCGCAACGCTCGCTCATAACACTTCTTAAAAATAATTAGGTCATTTTAAAATCATCTAAAAACTAAGCATCTCAATAAATAACACAAGTATGTGGACACCTGCTCGGCATTAATATGAAGTTTGTCCCATTTTTGCTGATATAACAGCCTCCACTCTTCTGGGAAGGTTTCCACTAGATGTTGGAACATTGCTGAGGGGCTCACATCCACAAGAGCATTAGTGAGGTCGGGCACTGATGTTGGGCGATTAGGCCTGGCTCGCAGTAGGCTTTCTAATGGATCCCTTTTTCTATGGGATTGAGGTCAGGGCTCTGTGCAGGCCAGTCAAGTTCTTCCACACTGATCTCGATCTCGACAAACCATTTCTGTATGGACTTCGCTTTGTCAATTGTCATGCTGAAACAGTAAAGGGCCTTTCCCAAACTGTTGCCACAAAGTTGGAAGCACAGAATCGTCTAGAATGTAATTGTATGCTGTCACGTTAAGATTTCCCTTTACTGGAACTAAGGGGCCGAGCCCAAACCATGAAAAACAGCCCCAGACCATTATTCCTCCTCCACCAAACTTTACAGTTGGCACTATGTATTCGGCCAGGTAGCCCAGATTTGTCCATCGGAGTGCCAGATGGTGAAGCGTGATTCATCACTCCAGAGAACGCGTTTCCACTGCTCCAGAGTTCAATGGTGTCGAGCTTTACAAATCAAATCAAAATTTATTTGTCACATGCACCGAATACATACTTACTTACAAGCCCTTAACCAACAATGCAGTTCAAGAAATAGTTAAAATATTTACTAAATAAACTAACTAAAATCAATCAATGGGTAACATAAGAAATCTATATAACAATAACGAGGCTATATACAGGGGGTACCGGTACCGAGTCAATGTGCAGGGATACAGGTTCATCAAGGTAATTTGTAAAGTGCCTATGCATAGATAATAAACAGTGAGTAGTAGCAGTGTAAAAACAAAGGGGGTCAATATAAATAGTCCGGGTGGCCATTTGATTAGTTGTTCAGCAGTCTTATGGCTTGGGGGTAGAAGATGTTAATGAGCCTTTTGGTCCTAGACTTGGCGCTCCGGTACCGCTTTCCGTGCGGTAGCAGAGAGAACAACAGTCTATGACTTGAGTGACTGGAGTCTTTGACAATTTTCTGGGCCTTCCTCTGACACCGCCTAGTATATAGGTCCTGGATGTCAGGAAGCTTGGCCCCAGTGATGTAGCGCCTTCCGGTCAGATGCCGAGCAGTTGCCATACCAGGCGGTAACTGTAGAACTTTTTGAGGATCTGGGGACCCATATGTTGAGGATCAGCATGGCAGATGTGTTGTTGCCTAACCTTACCACCTGGGGGCAGCCCGTCAGGAAGTCCAGGATCCAGTTGCAGAGAGAGGTGTTTAGTCCCAGGGCCTTAGGTTAGTGATGACCTTTGTGGGCACTATGGTGTTGAACGCTGAGCTGTAGTCAATGAACAGCATTCTCACATAGGTGTTCCTTTTGTCCAGCTGGGAAAGGGCAGTGTGGAGTGCGTTTAAGATTGCGTCAATTGTGGATCTGTTGGGGCGGTATGTGAATTGGAGTGGGTCTAGGGTTTCTGGCATAATGGTGTTGATGTGAGCCATGACCAGCCTTTCAAAGCACTTCATGGCTACCGACGTGAGTGCTACAGGGCGGTAATCATTTAGGCAGGTTACCTTCGCTATCTTGGGCACAGGGCCAATGGTGGTCTGTTTGAAACATGGAGGTATTACAGACTTGGCCAGGGAGAGGTTGAAAATGTCAGTGAAGACACTTGCCAGTTGGTCAGAGCACGCTTTGAGTACACATCCTGGTAATCCGTCTGGCCCCGCGGCTTTGTGAATGTTGACCTGTTTAAAGGTCTTGCTCACATCGGCTATGGAGAGCTTGATCACACAGTTGTCCGGAACAGCTGGTGCTCTCGTGCAAGCTTCAGTGTTGCTTGCCTGAAAGCGAGCATAAAAGGCATTTTGTTCGTCTGGTAGGCTCACATCACTGGGCAGCTCGCGGCTGGGATTCCCTTTGTAGTCCTTAATAGTTTTCAAGCCCTGCCACATCCGACGAGCGTCAGAGCCGTTGTAGTAGGATTCAATCTTAGTCCTGTATTGACGCTTTGCCTGTTTGATGGTTTGTCTGAGGGCATAGCAGGATTTCTTATAAACGTCCGGATTAGTGTCCCACTCCTTGAATGCGGAAGCTCTAGGCTTTAGCTCGGTGCTGATGTTGCCTGTAATCCATGGCTTCTGTTTGGGATATGTACGTATGGCCACTGTGGTGACGACGTTGTCGATGCACTTATTGATGAAGCCGGTGACTGAGGTGGTATCCTCCTCAATGCCATTGGATGAATCGCGGAACATATTCCAGTCTGTGCTAGCAAAACAGTCCTGTAGCGTAGCATTCGCGTCATCTGACCACTTCCGTATTAAGCAAGTCACTGGTACTTTCTGCTTTAGATTTTGCTTGTAAGCAGGAACCAGGAGGATAGAATTATGTTCATATTTGCCAAATGGAAGACAATGGAGAGCTTTGTATGTGTCTCTGTGTGGAGTAAAGGTGGTAGGTTTGCCTGCATTAAAGTCCCCGGCCACTAGGAGCTCCGCTTCTGGATGAGCATTTTCTTGTTTGCTTATTGCCTAATACAGCTGGTTGAGTGCAGTTTTAGTGTCAGCAGTTTGTGGTGGTAAATAGACGGCTACGAATAATATAGATGTAAACTCTTGGTAGATAGTGTGGTCGACAGCTTATCATAAGGTACTCTACCTCAGGCGAGCAAAAACTTGAGACTTCTTTAATATTAGACTTCACGCACCAGCAGTTATTGACAAATAGACACTCCACCGCCCCTCATCTTACCAGACGTAGCTGCTCTGTCCTGCCGAAAAACGGAGAAGCCAGCCAGCTCTATATTATCCGTGTCGCCGTTCAGCCAAGTATCCTGTCCCGTTGGTAGGATAGTCTTAATTGTAGATCGTCCAGTTTGTTTTACAATGATTGCTTGTTGGCCAATAATACAGAGGGTAGTGGTGGTTTACTCTCCAACGAATTCGCACACAGACCTCAGCTCCCTGTATTTCTGTCCTTTCTTTACGCAAATGACAGGGATTTGGGCCTTGTATTGACAAAGCAGTATATCCTCCGTGTCGGACTCATTAACGAAAAAAATCTTAGTCCAGTGAGTAGTCACTGTTCTGATGTCCAGAAGCTCTTTTCGGTCATAAGAGACAGTAGCAGCAACATTATGTACAGAATGAGTTACAAAAAATGCGAAAATACTAACAAAATAGCACAGTTGGTTAGAAGCATGTAAAATGACAGCCATCCCCTCCGGCGCCAGCCATCACACTCCAGCCAACAATTGGCATTCCGCATGGGGATCTTAGGCTTATATGCGGCTGCTCGGCCATGGAAACTCATTTTGTGAAGCTAACAGACTTGTTGGAGAGGTGGCATCCTATCACGTTGAAAGTCACTGAGCTCTTCAGTACAGGCCATTCTACTGCCAATGTTTGTCTATGGAGATTGCATGACTGTGTGCTCAGTTTTATACACCTGTCAGCAACGGGTGTGGCTGAAATAGCCAAATCCACTAATTTGAATGTGTGTCCACAAGATTGTAGTGTATGTCATATCAGGTAATGCCAAATTCCAGCCTAAAGGAAGTATATTTGGAATTCATTCCCCTCAGTCTATCAAGGCACAAGGTGAGACCCAAATGCAGACACAGAGGCAGAAGGTTGGAGTCTTTCAATGCTTATTAATCCAAAGAGGGTAGGCAGGAGAATGGTCGTGGACAGGCAAAAAGGTCAAACCCAGATCAGAGTCCAGGAGGTACAGAGTGGCAGACAGGCTCGTGGTCAAGGCAAGCAGAATGGTCAGGCAGGCGGGTACAAAGTCCAGAAACAGGCAAGGGTCAAAACCGGGAGGAATAGAAAAATAAGAATGCAAAAAGCAGGAGAAATGGAAAATCGCTGGTTGACTTGAAAACATACAAGACGAACTGGCACAGAGAGACAGGAAACACAAGGATAAATACACTGGGGAAAACAAGCGACACCTGGAGGGGGTGGAGACAATAACGAGGACAGGTGAAACAGATCAGGGCGTGACACAGTCATTCGGTGTGTTTTTGTCACACTCTTCTAAGGAGTCCTTGTGAGTATCAGAGAGGGAAACAGAAGTCACGTATGAGTTCCTTAGAGTCGTAGCTTTCAGGAAAGTAGTCATAATATTTTAGCTTAAACTGTTCAAATGCTAGAGCCAAATTCATATGAAGAAAATATTATCAACATGCCATATAGGCGCTAAAAACCGCTAAAAACCACACTAGACAACCACCAAAGTTATTGTCATTTTGGCACTGAACATCGGATTTTGGCAGGGATTTTTCCCCCAGATTTGATTAATGTTCAGAATTTTTAAAAGGGCCAATGTAAATGAATAAACGGTACGGATCTGGCCTGTGGGCCACCAGTTGTATAGCCCTGTTGTACATTATAACAAGCCAGAGACTAACTCCTCCTCCCTTCCAGGGCCAGAGTACGGATCGGATGGAATCCCATGATGAAGCTCCTAACATCCTGCAGCAGCCCCTGGCCCTGGGCTACTTTGTGTCCACAGCCAAAGCCGGCGCACTGCCTGACTGGTTCTGGTCAGCTTGCCCTCAAGCTCAGAACCAGTGTCCTCTTTTCCTCAAGGTATACCTGTCAGACAACCTCTGCCAGCCCTCACTCCTGCATTATTATATGTATTCTGATTTTATGCTAGCTAGCTTGAAGTACTTATTAATGGTCTTTTTTTTAAAGGATTGTTTTTTACTGATAGGAGTTGACAGACTAAAGCTTGCAGTTGGCATATCAAACACTCAGAGTTAATTGAAACATCCTTTTCTTTAGACCTGTATTAATATTCACTTGCTCAGGATATCAGCGATTGACTGACATTTGCTCTGGTATTACTGTGTGAATGGCTTAACTAGGCCTGTCACTGACTCCCTGTGTGTCTTGTATTGTCTTTGCTCAGGCCTCTTTGCACCTCCACGTGTCTTCAGTGCAATCAGATGAACTGCTGCACAGCAAACACTCCCATCCCCTTGACTCCAATCAGACCTCGGACGTACTCAGGTAAACACACACCCACCCACACACACTCTGCAGTCACACACACAATCTGCAGCCACACACACACACACACACACACACATACTACACTCTGTGGTCACACATGCACTCTCATCTGTGAATCTCATCCACAGCTCAGCCATTGAAGATATTAAAAAATGTCCTAGCCTGTCTGTGTATCTAATGTGCTTATGGAAGAGAGAGTGAAGTATTCCACTTGATATCAAGGTTTTTGCTCTCTTTGAGAGGTGTTCATTGTGAATAACACGTGTTTTATCTCTCCTCCTCCCTCTCTCCTCCTCCCCCCGCCCTTCTCTCTCCTCCCCCCGCTCTTCTCTCTCCTCCCCCCTTCAGATTTGTGCTGGAGCAGTACAATGCCCTCTCTTGGCTGACGTGTGACCCCGCAACGCAGGACCGGCGCTCCTGTCTGCCCATCCACTTTGTGGTGCTCAACCAGATGTACAACTTCATCATGAACATGTTGTAACAAATAGCCTGAGGGGGAGTAGGAGAAGAGGGGACACGTCTAAGGAAATTCCAACCTGACAGGCTGATGCTGGACTGCAGTGTTGGACTTCACTATGCGTTGTGTGGGTCTAGATCTGAATAGGAGATCAGAGGGCTTCCGGATGGAAGGAAGCCCTCAGCCATAACAACGGGCAATAGAAACGGCTCAGTCTGCTCCTGCCACTGTGACACACACAAGAAGATGAAGAAGGAAGAGGAGAAGGAAGAAAAAGAGGGAGATTTCTGGAACGGGTTATGCTAATAACAGGAACAAGAGAAAAAGAGATCCATAGTCAGACAGTCCTTTTGGAAAACGTCTGTAAAGTATTGGAAGAAAAGGGACATTTCAGTGAACAAAAACTTGAGAATGGATCCTTGGTTTTAAGACCTGAAATATTCACTATTTTCCTTTGGATAAAATGTTATCCAAATGAAAAGCCTGCATCTATCTTATTTATTATAAGTTTTTAAATGTATAATTTGTCTTATTTCTTAAACTCTTTTATATATATATAAAAAATATAGAAGGTTTATATCGCCTTCCTGCTTTTTAAGCAACTTGTCGAAGATATATGTAATAATCTTAATTAAAAAACAAACAAAAACCCAGAAAGATTTAATAAAGTTGCAGTAGGTTGCTTTTAGAGTATTATTTTTTTGTATTGGGGACAAAATATTTGTATTGTCACGATGTACAGAAGAAGTAGATTGGAGAATTATGTCCATGCCTTTGTGCGTGCAGGATTTACAGCTAAGCTGTAGCAGCAGTGGACTTGTACAGCAATGAAGTTCACTGTGTTCAAATAAAGAGGTACATTGTCGTATATAGTATTTTATACCACACATTTAGACACACAAACCAAATGGCAATATATATATATATATAGAGATATATATGAATGCCATGCCAGCGATGGGTGGTGCGGCTTCTGTTTTAGGAATAAAGTGTGTCAACTCAATTTTACATGTGCTTGTGTGTTGTGGTTCTTGCTTATTGGGTGAGTGATTGTGATGTGCAACTATTTGACAAGGACACCAATAGTGGAGTGGAAGAAAACTATTGGCTTCTCTTGGATGTAGCTGACCTCACGTTTGACCCCTGTCTGGTGACAGATCTTGATGGAGAAAGAAAAAAGAATAGAGCAAGAAAGGTTCCTTTCAGATTCAGCACATCCCTCTATACCTCTTCTTATCCATACAAATCCCAATTTGCTCTTGAGGTTTTGCTTTTTGGCACCATTTCTGAGTGGTGACAGATGCATTTGGACCAACTCCATTTGACTTCTGTGTGGTGTAAATGAATAACTTTGGCCAAATGGATGGGTGCCCATTGGATATGCAGTGTTTATTTGTGCAGAGGAAGATCATATCTTGTATCTTCACCTGTTCAGAATAAAACTGTACTTTCAGTAAAATCCAAATTTGACACTGCATGGTGTATTCATGCATAAGCTTGCAAGACATTTTTTATCATCAAGATGTACTACTATGGTCTGCTTTTGTGTGTAAATAGACCTCTATTCATACATATATATATATTTTTTTTGTGCTACATTACTTTTCTGTTTTGTTCGTAGTCCAAATCGAGTGTTTGGTTGACAAATAGTTCCTCCCACAATACAGGTGATGGCTGCATGCCGTTGGTGCGAAGCAACTTCATGACCTTTGATGACATGATTTTTGTAAAGTTCAAGCAGTCAACATTACTGTTGTCGCGTTCAAAACAACAGGGAACTCAAAAATCTCAGACTTCAGTGAGTTCAAACTGGGAAATCAGAAAAAAACGACTTCCGGCTGGGAACTCTGGCCTCTTTCTAGAGCTCCAACTTTCCGACCTGAAGATCACTAACATCGTGATTTGACCTCGTATTTTTCTAAGTTCCCAGTTGTTTTGAACGTAACATGAGAATCCCAAACCACCCCCTTTTGCCCCTACCAAATACTGATGTGCAGTTCGCAAACTATTCGTTCTTTTTGAATGACTCTTAACTGACTCGAGAGTCATGATTCGTTTTTCCGAGTGATTTGTTCACTTGACCTGCTGGCCGCAATGAATTCCAGACCCGGCACAAGAACGGGTCTGTAACCAGTCTGTCATTATAACTACGAAGAACCCATCCACAGCCTGATCTGCCTTATGAATATTTATATATGCACATTTTCGTGGAACAGTTTCATTACAATAATAACGTTTTTGTTTCTCAAAATCATTGTCATGTGGTTAATCATAAAAATCTGAAGTTATAAAAATCTAAAAGTTTAAATTCAACTAGCCTCTGCTATATGGACACTGTGATCTATTGCAGCTAAAGAAATGAGAGCATAGAACTCAGATAGCCTATAGGCCAATGGAGCAGTAGGTCTATAACTTCCATCATCAACTAAGTAAAAAAACAGGCCTAAAGTCGACAAATAAAAAGAGTAGAAAGTATCCTATTCTTCCCTACATATTCATGCATTCTGGAGATGCACCATATATTGACCACACCCCCTCCCCTTCTTGATGCAACATTTTAAATGATACTCAAGACACATTATCTTAACACATATTTTAGACGCTTTTCACAGACAGCCGCAACTCAATCAGCTAGACATATTGCCAGGCGCACTACCCAAATTGAAACAATCCACAGCTATTTTTTTTTTTTAAGTAATGCTCCCAGGTTAAGTATTTTGAATGATTTTGTTTAGACAGGAGTAATTATATAATTTTGACAAAACATACATTTACTTTAACATACGTTAACCAAGTTAATTTCTAGTAATCTCTCCTCCTCCAGTCTTCTTCTTCTTTGGATTTTATATGGCGTTTGGCAACCAACTTTAAGGTGCATTACCACCACCAACTGGGCTGGAGTGTTGACCTCAGTTCACCTTTCTATCACCCAGGTGTGTATATTCTCCTTAAAAACAATGAGGAGATGGGAGAGGCAGGACTTGCACCACATCAAGCGTCAAAAATAGAACCACGTTCTATTTTAGCGCCTGGCTATGCAGACAAGCGCAAGCAGTTTGGATGAAAGTATTGAATAACATGTCTGTGTACATTTATTTTGCAACGCTGGCGTTGTGTGATCAGCATGGAGCCGGCCCTAATGAATTTTACAGCAGGATTTTAAAATGTTCTCCTCCGGCTCAGTGGCTCTGGAGAGTGCTCGACCACCAACTGTCTATCATGTGTGCGCAGACAGCATGGAAAAAGAAAAAATACATGTTTAAAACTGATAAAGGATCGCATAGTGCAAGAATAATGCAATCAATCGATTTTTGGACTATTTGCATTGACCCTTTTTTGCGCTGCAGCTACTCGCTGTTTATTATCTATGTATAGTCACTTACCCCTACCTATACGTATGACCTCAAGTACCTCCACTAACCCATACCCCTGGAAATTGACTCGGTACCAGTACCCTCTGTTCTAAAGCCCTGTGATTGTTATTCTATTGTTACTTTTTTTACTTTAGTTTATTTAGCAAATATTTTCTTACTCTGCATTGTTGGTTAAGGGCTTGTAAGTAAGCATTTCACGGTAAGGTCTACAGCTGTTGTATTTGGCGCATGTGACAAATACAATTTAGATTTTTGTATTTATTTTATTTATTTAACATTTATTTAATTAATTTAAAAATAGTAGGTACAACTTTATTTGGATAGTCCATCTGTAGATGCTCAGTAACATTTCAACTAAATATCTACCTACACTAGTTCTAACCCTAACCTTAACCTTGGCAAGCAGTGGCTTAAAACCTTTTCTCAATAGGGGGGCGCTATTTTCACTTTGTAAAAAATCGTTCCCAAATTCTACTGCCTCGTACTCAATTCTTGCTCGTACAATATGCATATTATTATTACTATTGGATAGAAAACACTCTCTAGTTTCTAAAACCGTTTGAATTATATCTGTGAGTAAAACAGAACTCATTTTGCAGCAAACTTCCTGTCAGGAAGTGAAAAATCTGAAATCGAGGCTCTGTTCCAGGGCCTTCCTATTAATTTGCCTGAAATCTATGGATCTACATGCACTGCATACGCCTTCCACTAGATGTCAACAGGCAGTGAGAGGTGGAATGGGGTGTCTAGCTTGATCTGAGGCCGAACAAGAGCTTTTGGAATGACGTGTCTGGAATTTTCATTGTCTTGGAAGGTGCGAGAAGGAACCCCAGGTTGCGTTCTGAAAAGCTTTCGGTATAGACGTTAGATATCTCCGGCTCTGATTTTATTTGATATATGTGACAAAAACATCATACAGTAGTTATTTTAAACCGAGTTATATCAGTTTATTGAACGTTTATTGCGATTTTCGGCATTTTCTTTTCTTTGCGTTATGTGAAGTTGGGCACGTTTGCGCCACAAGGCTAGCTTTGGTTGCTAATTCGACAGGAGAAGAGGACATTCTACAACCAAACAACGATTATTCTGGACAAAGGACAACTTGTACAACATTCTGATGGAAGCTCATCAAAAGTAGGAACCATTTATGATGTTATTTCGTATTTCTGTTGAAAATGTTTAGTCATATTTTCCGCCCTGATTTTGGGCGCTGTCTCGCTATAACGTAAGCTGTCGTACTAAAGTTATTTTTTTTAAATCTAACACAGCGGTTGCATTAAGAACTAGTGTATCTTTCATTTGCTGTACAACATGTATTTTTTAGTAAAGTTTATGATGAGTTATTTGATTAGATTAGGTGACTCTCCAAGATTTCTCCGGACAATTTTGTGCATTTTGACTACGTATTCACATTGTAAAACCACGATTTCTACCGCTAAATATGCAAATTTTCGAACAAAACATATATGTATTGTGTAATATGATGTTATAGGACTGTCATCTGATGAAGTTTGTCAAGGTTAGTGAATAAATTTATATATTTTGCTGGTTTTTTCGCTATCGCTACCTTTGCGGTGAATGAATGCGGTTGTGTGGTTGGCTATTGTAGTAAGCTAATATAATGCTATATTGTGTTTTCGCTGTAAAACATTTAAAAATCTGAAAAATTGGCTGGATTCACAAGATGTTTGTCTTTCATTTGCTGTACACCATGTATTTTTCATAAATGTTTTATGATGAGTATTTAGGTATTTCACGTTGCTCTCTGTAGTTATTCTAGCTGCTTTGGTGATATTTGTGATTGTAGCTGCAATGTAAAACTATGATTTATACCTGAAATATGCACATTTTTCGAACAAAACATATGCTATACAATAAATCTGTTATAAGACTGTCATCTGATGAAGTTGTTTCTTGGTTAGTGACTAATTATATCTTTATTTGGTCGAATTTGTGATAGCTACCTATGCGGTAAAAAAAAATTGAAAATATGCGGTTGAGTCTTTTGCTATTGTGGTTAGCTAATAGAAATACATATTGTGTTTTCGCTGTAAAACATTTTAAAAATCGGAAATGATGGCTGGATTCACAAGATGTGTATCTTTCATTTGGTGTCTTGGACTTGTGATTTCATGATATTTATATGCTAGTATTTACTTGTGGCGCTATGCTAGGCTATGCTAGTCAGCTTTTTTACTGATGAGGATGCTCCCGGATCCGGGATTGTGACCAAGTAGAAGTTAACTAGGAAAGTCAGTTAAGAACAAATTCTTATTTACAATGACGGCCTACCAAAAGGTAAAAGGCCTCCTGCGGGGACGGGGGCCTGGGAATAAAAATACAAAATAAATACAATATAAATATAGGACAAAACACACATCATGACAAGAGAGACAACACAACACTACATAAAGAGAGACCTAAGATGACAACATAGCAAGGCTGCAACACATGACAACACAGCATGTTAGCAACACAACATGACAACAACATGGTAGCAACACAACATGGTAGCAGCACAAAACATGGTACAAACATTATTGGGCACAGACAACAGCACAAAGGGCAAGAAGGCAAAGACAACAATACATCACGCAAAGCAGCCACAACTGTCAGTAAGAGTGACCATGATTGAGTTTTTGAATGAAGAGATTGAGATAAAACTGTCCAGTTTGAGTGTTTGTTGCAGCTCATTCCAGTCGTTAGCTGCAGCAAACTGAAAAGACAAGCGAACCAGGGATGTGTGTGCTTTGGGGACTTTTAACAGAATGTGACTGGCAGAACGGGTGTTGTATGTGGAGGATGAGGGCTGCAGTAGATATCTCAGATAGGGGGGAGTGAGGCCTAAGAGGGTTTTATAAATAAGCAACAACCAGTGGGTCTTGCGACTGGTATACAGAGATGACCAGTTTACAGAGGAGTATAGAGTGCAGTGATGTGTCCTATAAGGAGCATTGGTGGCAAATCTGTTGGCCGAATGGTAAAGAACATCTAGCCGCTTGAGAGCAACCTTACCTGCCAATATATAAATTATGTCTCCGTAATCTAGCATGGGTAGGATGATCATCTGAATCAGGGTTAGTTTGGCAGCTGGGTTGAAAGAGGAGTGATTACGATAGAGGAAACCAAGTCTAGATTTAACTTTAGCCTGCAGCTTTGATATGTGCTGAGAGAAGGACAGTGTACCATCTAGCCATACAAGTACTACCATCTAGTACTTGTATGAGGTGACTACCTCAAGCTCTAAACCCTCAGAGGTAGTAATCACACTGGTGGGGAGGAGCATTCTTCTTACCAAACCACATGACCTTTGTTTTGGAGGAGTTCAGAACAAGGTTAAGGGCAGAGAAAGCTTGTTGGACACTAAAAAGCTTTGTTGTAGAGAATTTAACACAAAATATGGGGAGGGGCCAGCTGAATATAAGACTATCATCTGCATATAAATGTATGAGAGAGCTTCCTACTGCCTTATGTCACGTTCCTGACCTATTGTTCCTTTTTCTTTTATTTATTTAGTTGGTCAGGGCGTGAGTTGGGGTGGGTTGTTTTTGTGTGTTTTGTCTAGTCTATGGGATGTTGTATGTGTATGGGGCAGAGTAGAGTATAGTTGTCTAGTTATGTCTATGGCTGCCTGGATTGGTTCCCAATCAGAGACAATGAATGACAGCTGTCTCTGATTGGGAGCCATATTTAAGGCAGCCATAGGCAGTAGGCTTGTGTGGGTAGTTGTCTATGTATGTTCTATGTTGCATGTGTGCACTTAGTTCAGTTTAGCTTCACGATCGTTTGTTTTGTTCATTTTGTAAGTGGTTGTTTTTTCCTTCATTAAAGAAGATGTATTTTTCACGCGCTGCGCCTTGGTCCTCTCTCTCTCCCTTTGACGATCGTGACACCTGAGCTATGTTGTTGATGTAAATTGAGAAGAGTGTGGGGCCTAGGATTGAGCCTTGGGGTACTCCCTTGGTGACAAGCAGTGGCTGAGACAGCAGATTTTCTGACTTTATACACTGCATTCTTTGAGAGAGGTAGTTAGCAAACCAGGCCATAAACCCATCAGAAACACCAATACTCCTTAGCCGGCCCACAAAAATGGAATGGTCTACCGTATCAAAAGCTTTGGCCAAGTCAATAAAAATAGCAGCACAACATTTCTTAGAATCAAGGGCAATGGTGACATCATTGAGGACCTTTAAGGTTGCAGTGACACATCCATAACCTGAGCGGAAACCAGATTGCATACCAGAGAGAATACTATAGTCATCAAGAAAGTCAGTCAGCCTCCCGAGTGGCGCAGTGGTCTAAGGCACTGCATCACCTTAGAGTTTTTGTCCAGGCTCTGTCGCAGCCGGCCGCGACTGGGAGACCCATGGGGCGGCGCACAATTGGCCCAGCGTCGCACGGGTTAGGGGATGTCCTTGTCCCATCGCGCTCTAGCGGCTCCTGTGGCGGGCCGGGCCCAGTGCACGCTGACATGGTCGCCAGGTGTACAGTGTTTCCTCCGACACATTGGTGCGGCTGGCTTCCGGGTTAAGTGGGCATTGTCAAGAAGCAGTGCAGTTTGGTTGGGTTGTGTTTCAGAGTACGCACGGCTCTCGACCTTCGCCTCTCCCGAGTCCGTATGGGAGTTGCAGCGATGAGACAAGACTGTAACTACCAGTTGGATCCCACGAAATTGGGGAGAAAACGGGGTAAAAAAATATATATAAAAAAAAAAGAATGTCAGTCAGCAGATTATTGGCAAGTTTTTGATAAACAGGGCAAAATAGAAACAGGCCTATAACAGTTAGGATCAGCTTGATCTCCCCCTTTAAATAAAGGACAAACCATGGCAGCCTTCCAATGGGAACCTCCCCAGAAAGGAGAGACAGGTTAAATAGGTCGGAGATAGGCACGGCGTGGATAGGGTCTAACCCATCTGACCCAGATGTTTTTTTGGGGTCAAATTTCAGGAGCTTCAGGAGGCATGGCTGAGTCAAATAGGAATCCTGACTTAATGAAGTGGTGATTAAAGAGCTCAGCCTTGGGCTTCTTGTCAGTAACAACCACATCATCAACCTTAAGGGACATGGGCAGCTGTGAGGAGGAGGGTTTATTCTCCAGGTCTTTAACCGTTTTCCAGAACTTCTTGAGGTTAGACCCACAGAGAGAGAACTGCTCCTTAAAGTAACTAACCTTGGCCTTCTGGAACCCGCTTATTTCTTATTTGCCTGAACGAGAGCCAGTCAGCCTGAGTATGCGCGTGCCGAGCCTTTCGCCAAATGCAATTCTTGAGGTGGAGTAACTCCGCAAGATCACGGTCGAACCAGGGGCTGAACCTATTTTTAATTCTCATTTTCTTTATGGGGGCGTGTTTGTTAACAATACCACTGAAAATCTAAAAAAAATGATGTCCAAGCGTCTTCGACAGAGGGGATCAAGCTGATTCTATACCATTTTACAGAGGCCAGGTCATGAAGGAAGGCTTGCTCATTAAAGTTTTTTAGCAAGCGTCTATGACAAATCAGGACAGGTCGTTTCACTGAGCAGCCATTACGAACACAGGCTGTAAAACAGTGATCACTAAGGTCATTACAGAAAACACCAGACTGATACCTATCAGGATTATTTGTGAGGATAACACAAAGTAGCCTTTTCTGTGTGTTTGGAGTCACACCTTGTGGGATTGGGAATAATCTGAGAAAGATTTAGGGCGTCCCATTGCTTTAGGACTTGGTCAGGTGGTTTAAGCATGTCCCAGTTTACAGTAGGTCGTCTAGCAGGACAAATTCAGACTTAGTGTAAGAGGCCAGGAGAGAGTTTAGGGCAGGTAGGTTACAGGCCGGTGCTGAGGGAGGACGATAGCACTCAGCAACAGTCAACAAAGAGCTATTAAAGTTTAATACTTAAAACCAGCAAATGAGATTGTTTGGGGACAGACTTGGTGGAGATAACCAAGCACTGAAGGTGATCCTTGGTAAAGATTGCCACTCCCCCACCTTTGGAAGATTGGTCTTGCTAATAAAGTATTCAAAACACTCTTCATTAACCACGTCTCAGTAATGACCAACACATCCGTACTGGAACTGTGAACCCACACTTTCAACTGATCCATTTTAGGTAATAAGCTTCTAGTGTTAACGTGCAGAGAACCCAGGCTTTTATGAGACCAGAAAACATTGATGCAGATATCAGAGCACACGTCAGAATTGGGGCTAGCAACAGTAGATGGGCCAGGGTGTACATACACATTTCCAGATATCATCAACAGTAATACAATCAAGGCATGGCATAGGACATGGAGAGCTCTGCAGTGCTGATTTATGACATCTGAATGTGCATCAGATGGCAACAAGATCATATTGTACCGCAATTTCATCAGGTAACATTTATACAAAGCCTGCGAGAGGTGGTTAGAGTAGGATGGGAGGCCAAAAGTCTGTGTAACCAATAGTGAGTCAGAGTCCTGAGTGTGTGAACAAACATAGTCTGTCCCACAGTTGGGTAAAGAAAGTTTGTAGTCAACAAAGCATGCAGGAGTCATGAGGCAAATAGCAAAATGCACAATATTTTAAAAAATGATTTAACGACTTGGGGCTTGTAAGTTCAGAGTCACTCGCCCCAACAGTGCCTGTGTGCTGGAGGCGAGTGAAAATCTCCCTCATGGCAGTCATGCAAATGCATTCCGTTCAGGGGCGGACTGGCCATCTGGCATTTCTGGTAAATGCCAGACGGGCTGGTCCATTTTTTATCTAGGTGGCCTTTTTCAGTAGCGGTGCATGGGTAAAATTACAGGGATTATTATTGTGATTTTTGCGTTGTTTGCTCTATAACCTGTTAGCTCATATGCTTTGCGACCGTGATATATAGGCCTAAAGACTGAGACATTTCAAAGACACAGTGGCAGAATATATTCAGCCACACCTTTGTTTCATCACAGAACCGGTAGAGCAACCTCTGTCCGGTGAAGTCCACCAAGCATATTGCATGTAACAGTTACATGACCCACAGCATGGTCAAAGCAAGTTAATGTTTCAGACCTTTTGGGACCACTAAACAATTATTGATTTAGAACAACGGAGAGTTACTGCAAGTTGCAAAGAAAACCGGACATGCCTCCACTATTCCATTACCATTTCAACTTCAACATTTCAACATCATCAAATCACCTATGCTTAGTCTAATACAGTGACAACTAAAAGATATCAAAAGCAATTTAGTCCAATAACGTAAGCTCTTTTGGACCTGTTACTTGTTTAGCACACCCTAGTGGCAGTTTAAGTGCAGCAGTGTAGAATTTACCTGTTTGTGTCATGTGACAGGAAGCAGACAGAAGGGAAGTAGTGATGGGCATTCCAGCTCTTTTCAGTGAGTCGGCTCATACGGCTCAGCTCACCACCGGCTATTTTAGGTCCCAAACGGCTCTTTAAAAAAATGTATGGTTTGTATTTTTACAAGTCAAACATAGTTGTTTGCAATAGACTATGATTGGTGTTGAAACAATTCTATTTTAACCACAATGTATTTAAAAATGCATTGGTTTGTTATGAAATAGAATGCTATTAAACATTTGCATTTAAAGTATAACTTTTTAATGTATATAAACAAAATGCATATAAATCTAATCATTCAAAACGAATACAATCTGAACAGCATAATAGAATATTGCACCATATCAAAGAAAAATAAATAACAATTTGCAAAACTGCAGCATCCCCACAAATTGAAATAAATGTAGAAAAGAAGGATGCTATTACACATGTGCATTTAAAGTATAACTTTATTAATGTATATAAACAAAGTGCATATACATGTAACAATTCAAAATGAATACAATCTGAACAGCATAATAATAGAATATTGCACCATATCAAAGAAAAATAAATAACAATGTGCAAAACTGCATCATCCCACTTAAAACATTAAACTGGTCCCTCTTTTCTCTCTCTTCTTTATTGCCATGTTATAACCAGCAGCACACAGCAATGCTGATCATATTTTGCTTTTATGAGAGATTTGCATTCATAAATGCAAGCTGCCTCACTTTCGAGGGGCTGATGCGGTTTCTACTCTCAGCAATTATTTGTCCCATTTTCAAGACTTAAACTGGTCCATAGAAGACTGCGTTGCTGTGGGTCACGGAGTAGGCCTACTTGACTGAGTGGATACATCTCCACGTGTGGAGGTGTAGGCTCCACCACTATCACAAGCAGGCCCGCTAGCTTCTCGAAGCTCCGCTACAGATAGCTTCACAGTTGGGTGCACAGTTCGCATATGCCGGTGTAGGTTGTGCGTAGAATCGGCTTTATATGAGATTTTGTTTTGGCAAATTCTACACTGTGCTCTAACATTGTCTACATTATTAAAATACATCCAAATGCTACTGTGCTTCCGACTCATTTTCCAGTTGTTGTTTTCACAGCTGTCCTTCCTCTCTCTCCTCGGCTGCTAAGTGTGTGACTGTGAGTGAGTTGGCTCGACCCTCCCTTACGCATCTGTGGTTCATTGGTTGACACTGCATGTCTGATTGACAGGAACAACAGGTGTGGCTGTTTGAGCAGACAGTCAGAACGAATGTGTGCGCTTGAGCATTTAGGCCTATATTATTTTATGTATTTTTCCGTTCTTTGAATTAGTTAATTATATTCATTTAAATCTTTTGATTATTCATATCTGAATTTTTAAAATATTTTCATAAATAGATTTGGCTCTTCTGATATGCGAGCCGGCTCCCAACGTTCACCTACACGAGCCGGCTCCCAACGTTCACCTACAAGAGCCGGCTCCCAACGTTCACCTACAAGAGCCGGCTCTTAGAGCAACCCATCACTCATTTTAGGGAAGCAATGTGTTAGATGTGCAAGTGTGACAGAGTAGTTACAATCCTTCAACATCCTTCTTTATATGCTTTGTAAGACGCAATGTCTGTAAGCACATTTGTTTATTAACACAAGATAAATGTTTATCACATGTAATGTTCATGTTTCTGTAAAAGAAGAAGAATTGAGTTAGCTGTTAACTACTTTGCATTAGTTTCAGTACTATTTCTCCTTAGGGACACCTTGCTGAACAATATCAAGCATTCAGTTGCATCCTAGTAACTTTATTTTACATTTGACTCTAGATTGAGTACCCTTATTCCTTATTTCGTACATTTAGTGCAGTTATTGTGGAAGACATTCTGTGCTCTATACTACTGTAACTGAAAACATGTACTTTTGTGTTTGTTGCAGTTTCACACTGTGATTCAAGTTAACTTCCAAAACGGCACCCTGCTTCTCACAGAGTTATTTGAATCAGTGTTTAGCTAACTGGATAACTGGATAAGAGCTACTGTACATTTAGCGAGTCCAGTATATAAGTTAAATGTGGTGTGGCTGTCCATGGTTCTTATTTCTGTGTGTGTGTGTGCGCGCTTTCGTGCAAGTAATTAAACATGTTGACTCAACTTACTTGTGGAGAAACGCCAGTGCCATCCTCCTCTCTTTCATGTTGACAAAACGGTCTATCACTCTGTCATACAGTAGCCTACACACTTTTATTTTTGGTTATCCTAGATTACCTGGCTAAAATGCATGCTTGCTATCCTAACTTCCATTCATGGGCAATGTTAGCTAGTTAACATTAGCTTTTCCAGTACCAGTCAAAGGTTTGGACACACCTACTCATTCAAGGGTTTTTCTTTATTTTAACTATTTTCTACATTGTAGAATAATAGAGAAGACATCAAAACTATGAAATAACACATGGAATCATGTAGTAACCAAAAAAGTGTTAAACATGCAATAAAATACAAATGGATTACTTAAAAATCATACAATGTGATTTTCTGGATTTTTGTTTTAGATTCCGTCTCTCACAGTTGAAGTGTACCTATGATAAAAATTACAGACCTCTACATGCTTTGTAAGTAGGAAAACCTGCAAAGTCGGCAGTGTATCAACTACTTGTTCTCCCCACTGTATATGTCTCTGTCTGCAAGTGGGCCTCCTAAAAGTTAGGCTATATCCTATATGCAAAACGTAGCAAGGGTCGCTGTCATAATTTTTGCTGCTTTAAGCTCAGTAGCCATACCTGCGAGATCAGGTGCGTGTGTGGTCTCAATTTAATAGAGTAGACTATATAGGCTATACATGGGCGGAGAAGCACGGGGCTCTTATCTTTCCAAGTAAATGTATTCCTAAATATGATTAGGCTGTAGTTTACTACATTGCCTATAAATAAATATTGATTACCCGTATTTCCCTGTCTGAAAATCGTCCCACTCCAAATAACTAGGCTATAAAAATAGCTCAAGAGAAAGTTTCTTCAAACTACAATACATCTAGTATATTGGCTGATATAGCACAGTAATACAGATAGCCCATTAGACTATGTGAGAATCTCTGGTAATTTCACCAATTTATTAAGATATTTTTGCGCATTTGATATTGCCTAAAGGGCGCAATATTGCTGGAACCATGGCTGGCAAGTGAGCTGCTTCACATAGGCTACGCCTAAAATAACGTTGGGTTTGGGACCAGTTCTTGCTCTTGCAGTAGCGGATGGTAGTCGGACAGAAATGATGCAAGCGGGGTGCGGTATATAAGAAACCTCATTAGGTCCCCATCTCTTTTCATTCTCTCACAGGTGTGGACCCAGTCCCAGACAAACAGCAGAGATGTCAGAGAGTGCAGGGCTGCAGTTTGTCGGCCTGTATGCCTTTGAGGCCATGCAGAAGGTGGATGTGGTGTGTCTGGCTGCACTGAGTGACCCAGAGCTGAGGCTGCTGCTGCCCTGCCTGGTTCGGATGGTTCTATGTTTCCCAGCAGACCAGAGCCAGGCCTGGGCCCAGGACGAGAAGCTCATCCTGCGCCTGCTGTCTGGGGTGGAGGCTGTCAACTCCATCATGGCCCTCCTGTCTATTGACTTCCATGCTCTGGAGCAGGATGCCAGGAAGGAGCAGCAACTCCGGTAAAACCTTTTGAATGACCTGATAACATCTGAGAGACACTAGTAAACTCGTATATTATAACACTCAAGGACACTCAACTCACATAAAACTAGTCTAGGTGACATAACCTTTTAGACTGGAGTAAAAATATTTTTGTGTGTGAATATACTTGTAGAATCAAAACTAAATAAATACTTTTTGTCTCTATTTGTTTAGCAGAGTAAAAGTTTGTTTAGCATGTGAGAATGGTAGAGAGGCTGACAGTTCTGATGTAGGGGTGTTCTCTGATAGGCACAAGGCTGGTGTCTCAGCTGCAGCATGGCCTCACCCTGGAGTTTATTTTACTATTTAACCTTTATTTAACTAGGCAAGTCAGTTAAGAACAAATTCTTATTTTCAATGACGGCCTAGGAACAGTGGGTTAACTGCCTTGTTCAGGGGCAGAACAACATAATTATAATTTTTTTTTTTTGAACACAGTGACCCTCTCAGGAGACTCAGACTGGTGCTCAGTGAACTACTGACCATCATGAACAAGGTAATGTCAAATCAAGGTTTATTGGTTGCATGCACAGATTTGCAGATGTTATTGCAGGTGCAGTGAAATGCTTGTGCAGTAAATACCTAGTAATAAAAAACAACACAATACACACACAATCCAGAAAACATTTAAATAAAGAAATTAAGAAATATCAGAATGAGCAATGTCAGAGACCGGAATAATGGTGTGTAAAGTCAGCATGGACAGTATATGAATAGAAAAAGTGTGTACAGCAGTAGTTATATGGGATGAGCCATGACTACAATACAGTGTATATTATTCAATTGACCAGTGTTCAATGACTCTATGTACATAGGGCAGCAGTCTCTCTAAGGTGCAAGGTAGAGTGGGAGGTAGCCTGCTAGAACAGTGACTTCAGGTTGCTCCCCTCACTGCTTCCCCTGGGTTCTACAGCTGCATCATCGAGAGCATCCTAACTGGTTGCATCCCTGCCTGGTATGGCAACTGCTCGGCCTCCGACCGCAAAGCACTACAGAGGGTAGTGTGTACTGCCCAGTACATCACTGGGGCCAAGCTTCCTGCCATCTAGGAGCTCTATACCAGGCGGTGTCAGAGGAAGGCCCTAAAAATTGTCAAAGACTCAAGCCACCCTAGTCATAGACTGTTCTCTCTGCTACCGCATGACAAGTGGTACCGGAGCGCCAAGTCTAGGTCCAAGAGGCTTCTAAACAGCTTCTATCCCCAAGTCATAAGACTCCTGAACATCTATTCAAATGGCCACCCAGACTATTTACATTGCCCCCCTCCCCTCTCCACACCACTGCCACTCTCTGTTGTCATCTATGCATAGTCACTTTAATTAACTCTACCTACATGTACATACTATCTCAACTAACCAATACCCCCGTACATTGACTCTGTACCGGCACCCCCCTGTATATATTGTTATTTTATTTTTTACTGCTGCTCTTTAATTACTTGTTACTTTTATCTCTTATTCTGATCTGTATTTTTTTTAATCTGCGCTTGTAACGATTCTCGTCTGGTGAAGGAGAAGAGGACCAAAATGCAGCGTGGTAAGTGTTCGTCATATTTTAATAATAACCGAACACGACAAAATACAAAAATAACAAAGTGAATGATAATGAAAACCGAAACAGTCCTGAATGGTGACACAAACACAAAAGCAGGAAACAACCACCCACAAACAAAAGTGGGAAAACAGGCTACCTAAATATGGCTCCCAATCAGAGACAATGATAGACAGCTGCCTCTGATTGGGAACCACACCAGGCCAAACACACAGAAACAGAAAACCTAGACCTACAACATAGAATACCCAGACATAGAATACCCAACCACATCACACCCTGACCAATCTAAAAATAGAAACATACAAAGCTATCTACGGTTAGGGCGTGACAGCGCTGTTGGTTAGGGGCTCGTAAGTAAACATTTCACTGTAACCTGTTGTATTTGGCGCATGTGACTAATAAAATTTGATTTGACCTACATGTAACATTCAAATGGTTGATTTGGCCTGTCTTTAGTGTTCACACAGTTTTTCTTGCTCGGTTTTATATTTCATGTTTTGTCTTCCAGGTGGCTGATTCCAATGAGGTATGGTTCCTAAAGTCGCCTGAGCTCTTTGAGTGCTCTGTATACCTGGAATAAGTTGCAGATGTCCTCTGTATACTACAAGCAGGTGCATGCATCTCTCTATATCTCCAACAAGTTGATCGCGAGCTACCAGTAGCTCACAGCCACCTATGAGTAGCTCGCCAAACAATTATGTTCTTCAATTGCTCCATCACAAACTGTCATGAAGTATCAGACACATCAAAATCCCGGCTACTATCCAATCAAATCCAAATTGACATTATCCCACCCCTGGTTAGCCACAATTGGCTTAGAAAGCCAAACGTAACACAATATATGCAAATTAATTTCCAGCAATATTGCCCCTGTATGTCTGGTGTGCGCATTTGTCAATCATTCACTTTGTGTAGCCAGTTAGCGATAATGATAACTGTCTTCTGGGTAGATTATCCCAAAAACCTTCTCAATTAAATGTTAACTGCAAAGTAGGCTTACCTGGCAGAATTATATCAAGGCTGTATTTGTATCAATCGGATGAGCTTTTGTTTTGTAAACTCTGTCATGACACATGCAGCAGCAAAACATCTCTTGATGAGAACATTCCTCTCGAAAATGCGCAATTAAATGGGTATTACACAAAAAATCTAAAATGTTTAGTTTTTTTCCCCAGCCCTCAAAATGGTAATCTGATGTGATTTTAAATATTGACATCGAATTTACAAATTTGGAAAATACAGTGCTTATTTGAAAGCTAGGAAAAAATGTAGTAGTTTGTGACATGTTTAATCATTTAAAAGTAGCTCTCAAGTTAAAAAAGGTTGGGCACCCCTGTTCTATATAATGTAGGTATGTAACATCTGACCACGTTTTCAGTTGTCTTATCTGAAAAGGCTGTTTTGTATTTGTTTGGAGAGAAATGCAACACTTCTTTGGATAATGATTTGGAAGATGTAGACTAGTTTACTACACGGTCTGCCACTACACAGAAGGCTGCTTCATGGATGCTTCTGCTCCCCAGAAGCATCCATGGTGTGGTGTCTCATGTTTTATTCCCCCCCTTTCTCAGAGTTGCCCTCCCTGCTTTCCATCATAGACGTGGCAGAGGCTTTGTGAGAAACGGTGACTGGTTCCTGTGCCTGCTGGTTGCTAATGTCCCAGACAGCTTCAATGACAGTTGACTGAAAGATACAAGATAATGTCTATGCAAATAGTAAATGGACAATAAAGATCATACGCTGTTCTAATCTGTATGTTTGGAGAAGGGTTAGCTGCATCCCAATATGGTGACCGGAGTGTGGGTGTGTCGAAAGGATAGTAGTGGGCTTGTGGAAAGGAGTGGGTGGTGTCGACAGTGCTCTGCAATAGGTTAGAGTTTTGATTGAGCTGTATTTTTCCATTTTTTCTTCCATTTCTTACTATGCATCTACCATATATTGCACTACCTTACCGCAAGAGTTTGGACTGTTTTTAAGCAAAGGATGATTCTGAGTTGTATTTCACTGTTATTTTGACACATATGATTGTACATTTCAGTTATAAAACTATTAGTTTATTTCTTATTAAAAGGTTTGATGCTTCGTGCTTTGTACGTGCTTTGTATGGGTGTGCTTACTGTGACTGTCACCCTGATTGGCTACTAGGTAGCTACTTCCCACACCGTTGCGGGACAGTAGTGTTTGTCAAGTGAGAGCTAATGACACTGTACCCCGTATTGTTGCCGTCCATGCTCTCCTCATTGAGTAGTAGACTATGTATGTATCAAGGTGACGTCTAGATGTTCATCAATATTAGTTATTTCTTGTGTAGGCTGCTATCCTAATTGAAATAAAATAATGTGAGCGAAAAAAATTGTAGCTACCGCTGGCGGCACGACGATGAGAACCAGTAGGAAGCACTTCAAGTCGTCAGGCACACACCGGAGTACTGGTTGCCGGGTTACTATCTACTCGTGGCAACAAATCTGCCCAATTAGCTGATTCGCTTTCTACCCACTCCTTTTGACACACCCACATTCGCCCATACTCCGGTCACCATATTGGGCTGTAGCTACTTGTATGTTTGGGCTCTTACAGTATGGTGCACAAACTGTTTAGCTTTCATTAGTCAACTAATCCATTAGTATTAATGGCTATTTGGTTTTATTGAGCCCGTCAGAGCCTGTCTTATGCTTGGCAAAATCATCCTAGAGGGAGTATACTTAATCTAATAGATCTCATTGTAATTCTAGGCAGAGAATTATTGACGTTGGCTGGCTATTTCCTGTTTTTTTCACCCAATTAGGTATTTCCACTCGTAGTTGGACAATGTTTCAACCCCAGGAGGTAGGACTAGTCTAATGTTAATGTATTCTCCTTATAATATTGATGATGAATATGATTGTCTTGCTACAGGGCCTGTGTGTGTGCTCTCTGCTTTAAAATACACATTATGAAGAAGGAAATGGAGATCTAGCTCCTCTAGTTGTCTCTCTAGTGCCTCATTATCCCCCAGGGCTCAGGCCTGAGTCAATAGCTTATTTGCGTTAGCGAGGCGAGAAGGGATGAAGAAGTCAGTCGGTAGGCAGCGTTACATTACATAGTGCTGAACATTAGTGAATCGTCATGGCTTGTTATTGGAATTGGCCTCTTTTATTGTATCGCATTTAAAGGAATCACTTTAAGTTGGGAAACGGTCGGGAAATGGACCCTGTCTCGAGGCATTGCATAGCCTAGCCTATAACATGAAGCGGTAACTAACTCAGTTGCTCTGAGTATTTTATGGCATATGCAATTCTCTGTAAGTAGCGGAGATGGAAGCTAATATCGTTTCAGTCACCATCTCAGTTGACCATAAACATTTAGCCTTTTAAACTGACAGCTGCAGTGAAGAACAGGCCAAAAAGAGAAGCCCTGTTAAAGTGCAGTAGCTTTTGAGAGCTATTAGATCTTATTACAGGCAAATAAATGAGTAATGATACCATGGTTCATTGTATTTCCGTAAGCAGTCCGTCAGCTATGACATAATGCATTGCTACAGACATGGAAGGCAACACAAGTAGACCAAAAAATGGTCTGGTGGGAGTAATAATGCAGATCCTTGAGAGAAGGTTAATGAGTGGAGCACTGTGGTCTATAAAAACATGGGACAATGTCTTCATGTGTCTTTGAAAATACTGATGTCCTTTGTTATTATTGCAACATTCAAGTACCAATAAGTGCCAACTCTGCTAAATAAAACACAACGGATTAATTGAATAATCCGGTCAAATCCCATTATTTCATAACTCTTTTAATTGTGCTTTGGAATTCCATAAAGCCTTCCATATCCTCAGAAAATAACCCTTCTCTACATACTGTTGGAACCAATATCTCTACTGTGTGTGCAGGGGCCTAATAAAGAATGGGGAACATCAGGATGAGGAGAGCATGGGTGGGAGGCGCAGGACAGAAGCACTGAGGAAGCTGTGTCAGATAAACCCCTCCCAGGCTCTCAACATCAGAGCCATGGTGGTGAGTCTGTCTTATATCATTTTCACACTATCGTGCTGACCTGAACCGTTTGTTCTTTCAGCACGGTTCCAGCTAGGTTGGATAAGTAACCAGGCCAGCACAGTACAGCTCGTCTTTTAAACCTTTTTAAAGCAGCAATCAGCAGTAAAAACAATAACAAAGCAATAAAAAAGCTGAGGGATGGGGCTGGATAAATTGAGTAATTTAGTAAAACAAGCTTATATTTTGGGTTCCTTATGGGGTACGACAGTTCAACTAGGCTCATGAGGCATTTAGAAGTTATATTCTTCAAGAATCAATGGGTACATATAAAAAAAAATGGATGTAGCAATTGCTGATTGCCCCTTTAAGTTGTGCCAATGCCAGCTCTGTTTGCAGCCCTGAAGAGAACCGCCGTAAATCTATAGAAAACCTCACTGTTGTTCTGTCTATGTGTGTCCCCTGTCCCCAGGTGGAGGAGTGTCACCTGCCAGGTCTGGGTGTGGCCCTGACCCTGGACTATAAGCCTGACGCGGCCGACGATGCGGTCAGCCCTCTGGTGTCCTACGTCACTGGACACCAAGATTCTCTGGTCTGATGAAAACAAGATTGAACTCTTTGGCCTGAATGCTAAGCATCACATCTGGAGGAAACCCGGTACCATCCCTACGGTGAAGCATGGTGGTGGCAGCTGCATCATGCTGTGGGGATGTTTTTCAGTGGCAGGGACTAGGAGATTAAGGATCGAGGGAAAGTTCCTTGACGAAAACCTTCTTCAGTGCACTCAGGACCTCAGACTGTGTAGAAGGTTCACCTTCCAACAAGTGAAACACTCTAAGCACAAAGACAACGCAGGAGAGGCTTCGGGACAAGTCTCTGAATGTCCTTGAGTCGCCCAGCTAGAGCCTGGACTTGAACCAGATCGAACATCTCTGGAGAGACCTAAAAATAGCTGTGCAGCGACGCTTCCCATCCAACCTGACGTAGCTTGAGAGGATCTGCAGAGAAGAATTTGAGAAACTCCCAAATAAAGGTATGCCAAGCTTGTAGCATCATACCCAAGAAGACTTGAGGCTATAATTGCTGCCAAAGGTGCTTCAACAAATTACTGAGTAAAGGGTCTGAATACTTATGTAAATGTGATATTTCAGCTTAATTTTTTTAATAACTTTGCTAAAATGTCGAAAAACCTGTTTTTGCTTTGTCATTGCAGGGTATTGTGTGTAGATTGACAATTTAATAAATTTTATAATAAGGCTGTAACGTAACAAAATGTGGAAAACGTCAAGGGGTCTGAATACTTTCCGAATGCACTGTATGTCCCTCTAACTCCTCTGAAATGCCTCTGTCAGTCCTACGGCTATTGTGTGCAGTAATCATCCGTCTATGAACCTGAGTTATACTGTTAGCACTGAGGCAGTTTGCCCTAGTAGGAAGGCCCCTCAGTGCAGCTCACTCTGTACAGCTCAAACATACATATCTACTGCTGATAAGCCTCCCAGTAAAGCAATAAATACAATCAAGAATCCCAGAAATGTGTAAAAAATAGCCTACATTAACATATTTAGCTTAAGAAACATGGTTCATGAAATCGATAACATGCTAGTGCAGATAACATTCATATATTGACCATCTCTGAAACTGACTTAGATAATACCTTTGATACAGTGTTAGCAATGCATGGTTTCAACATCTTGAGAAGAGGTAGGAATCCCAACGGTGGTGGCGGTGCCGTTTATATTCAGTCACATATCTGCCTAGAGAGGATCTCATTTCAAATGCTGTTGAAGTAATTTGGCTACAGATTCACCTGCCTCACCTAAAGCCCATTCTTGTGGGACGCTGCTATAGACCTCCAAGTGCTAACAGTTAATATCTGGATATTATGTGTGAAATGCTTGATAATGTATGTGATATCAATAGAGGGGTATATTTTCTGCGTGACCTAAATATTGACTGGCTTTCATCAAGCTACCCACTCAAGAAAAAGCTTCAAACTGTAACCAGTGCCTGCAACCTGGTTCAGGATATCAGTCAACCTACCAGGGTATTTACAAACAGCACAGGAATTAAATCATCCACATGTATTGATCACATCTTTACTGATTCTGAAGAAATCTGCTCTAAAGCAGTATCCAAATCGATCGGATGTAGTTATCATAATATAGTAGCCATATCTAGGAAAATAAGAGGTCATACAATATGTTTTGTAGTGATTCCTATGTTGACGATGTAAATAATATTTGTGGTGTGGTCTGTGGTGTACAGTCGTGGCCAAAGGTTTTGAGAGTGACACAAATATAAATGTTCACAAAGTCTGCTGCCTCAGTTTGTATGATGGCAATTTGCATATACTCCAGAATGTTATGAAGAGTGATCAGATGAATTGCAAATAATTGCAAAGATCCTCTTTGCCATGCAAATGAACTGAATCCCCCAAAAACATTTCCACTGAATTTCAGCCCTGCCACAAAAGGACAAGCTGACATCATGTCAGTGATTCTCTCGTTAACACAGGTGTGAGTGTTGAAGAGGACAAGGCTGGAGATCACTCTGTCATGCTGATTGAGATCAAATAACATACTGGAAGCTTCAAAAGGAGGGTGGTGCTTGGAATCATTGATCTTCCTCTGTCAACCATGGTTACCTGCAAGGAAACACATGCTATTATCATCATTGCTTTGCACAAAAAGGGCTTCACAGGCAAGGATATTGCGGTCAGTAAGATTGCACCTAAATCAACCATTTATCGGATCATCAAGAACTTCAAGGAGAGCGGTTCAATTGTTGTGAAGAAGGCTTCGGGACGCCCAAGAAAGTCCAGCAAGCGCCAGGACCGTCTCCTAAAGTTGATTCAACTGCGGGATTGGGAAACCACCAGTACAGAGCTTGCTGGGGTAAAGTCATTTTCTCTGATGAATCCCCTTTCTGATTGTTTAGGTCATCCGTAAAAAAGCTTTTCCGGAGAAGACAAGGTGAGCGCTACCATCAGTCCTGTGTCATGCCAACAGTAAAGCATCCTGAGACCATTCACGTGTGGGGTTGCTTCTCAGCCAAGGGAGTGGGCTCACTCACAATTTTGCCTAAGAACACAGCCATGAATAAAGAATGATACCAACACATCCTCCGAGAGCAACTTCTCCCAACCATCCAGGAACAGTTTGGTGACGAACAATGCCTTTTCCAGCATGATGGAGCACCTTGCCATAAGGCAAAAGTGATAACTAAGTGGCTCGGGGAACAAAACATAGATATTTTGGGTCCATGGCCAGGGAACTCCCCAGACCTTAATCCCATTGAGAATTTGTGGTCAATCCTCAAGAGGCGGGTGGACAAACAAAAACCCACAAACTCCAAGCATTGATTATGCAAGAATGGGCTGCCATCAGTCAGGATGTGGCCCAGAAGTTAATTGACAGCATGCCGGGGCGGATTGCAGAGGTCTTGAAAAAGAAGGGTCAACACTGCAAATATTGACTCTTTGCATCAACTTCATGTAATTGTCAAGCCTTTGACACTTATGTGTAACGATCGTCGTCTGAAGATGAGGAATCATCGGACCAAAGCGCAGCGGGGTAAGTGTTCATGTTATATTTTTATTAAAACAGAACACTAAACAAAAATAACAAAGAGAAGGAACGAAAACGAAACAGTCATGTAAGGTGCAGCAACACAAAACAGAAAACAACTACCCACATTTACATTTACATTTAAGTCATTTAGCAGACGCTCTTATCCAGAGCGACTTACAAATTGGTGCATTCACCTTATGATATCCAGTGGAACAACCACTTTACAATAGTGCATCTCAGTCTTTTAAGGGGGAGGGGGGGGTAGAAGGATTACTTTATCCTATCCTAGGTATTCCTTAAAGAGGTGGGGTTTCAGGTGTCTCCGGAAGGTGGTGATTGACTCCGCTGACCTGGCGTCGTGAGGGAGTTTGTTCCACCATTGGGGTGCCAGAGCAGCGAACAGTTTTGACTGGGCTGAGCGGGAACTGTACTTCCTCAGAGGTAGGGAGGCGAGCAGGCCAGAGGTGGATGAACGCAGTGCCCTTGTTTGGGTGTAGGGCCTGATCAGAGCCTGAAGGTACGGAGGTGCCGTTCCCCTCACAGCTCCGTAGGCAAGCACCATGGTCTTGTAGCGGATGCGAGCTTCAACTGGAAGCCAGTGGAGAGAGCGGAGGAGCGGGGTGACGTGAGAGAACTTGGGAAGGTTGAACACCAGACGGGCTGCGGCGTTCTGGATGAGTTGTAGGGGTTTAATGGCACAGGCAGGGAGCCCAGCCAACATCGAGTTGCAGTAATCCAGACGGGAGATGACAAGTGCCTGGATTAGGACCTGCGCCGCTTCCTGTGTGAGGCAGGGTCGTACTCTGCGAATGTTGTAGAGCATGAACCTACAGGAACGGGTCACCGCCTTGATGTGAGTTGAGAACGACAGGGTGTTGTCCAGGATCACGCCAAGGTTCTTAGCACTCTGGGAGGAGGACACAATGGAGTTGTCAACCGTGATGGCGAGATCATGGAACGGGCAGTCCTTCCCCGGGAGGAAGAGCAGCTCCGTCTTGCCGAGGTTCAGCTTGAGGTGGTGATCCGTCATCCACACTGATATGTCTGCCAGACATGCAGAGATGCGATTCGCCACCTGGTTATCAGAGGGGGGAAAGGAGAAGATTAATTGTGTGTCGTCTGCATAGCAATGATAGGAGAGACCATGTGAGGATATGACAGAGCCAAGTGACTTGGTGTATAGCGAGAATAGGAGAGGGCCTAGAACAGAGCCCTGGGGGACACCAGTGGTGAGAGCACGTGGTGCGGAGACAGATTCTCGCCACGCCACCTGGTAGGAGCGACCTGTCAGGTAGGATGCAATCCAAGCGTGGGCCGCGCCGGAGATGCCCAGCTCGGAGAGGGTGGAGAGGAGGATCTGATGGTTCACAGTATCAAAGGCAGCCGATAGGTCTAGAAGGATGAGAGCAGAGGAGAGAGAGTTAGCTTTAGCAGTGCGGAGCGCCTCCGTGACACAGAGAAGAGCAGTCTCAGTTGAATGACTAGTCTTGAAACCTGACTGATTTGGATCAAGAAGGTCATTCTGAGAGAGATAGCAGGAGAGCTGGCCAAGGACGGCACGTTCAAGAGTTTTGGAGAGAAAAGAAAGAAGGGATACTGGTCTGTAGTTGTTGACATCGGAGGGATCGAGTGTAGGTTTTCAGAAGGGGTGCAACTCTCGCTCTCTTGAAGACGGAAGGGACGTAGCCAGCGGTCAAGGATGAGTTGATGAGCGAGGTGAGGTAAGGGAGAAGGTCTCCGGAAATGGTCTGGAGAAGAGAGGAGGGGATAGGGTCAAGCGGGCAGGTTGTTGGGCGGCCGGCCGTCACAAGACGCGAGATTTCATCTGGAGAGAGAGGGGAGAAAGAGGTCAAAGCACAGGGTAGGGCAGTGTGAGCAGAACCAGCGGTGTCGTTTGACTTAGCAAACGAGGATCGGATGTCGTCGACCTTCTTTTCAAAATGGTTGACGAAGTCATCCGCAGAGAGGGAGGAGGGGGGAGGAGGGGGAGGAGGATTCAGGAGGGAGGAGAAGGTGGCAAAGAGCTTCCTAGGGTTAGAGGCAGATGCTTGGAATTTAGAGTGGTAGAAAGTGGCTTTAGCAGCAGAGACAGAAGAGGAGAATGTAGAGAGGAGGGAGTGAAAGGATGCCAGGTCCGCAGGGAGGCGAGTTTTCCTCCATTTCCGCTCGGCTGCCCGGAGCCCTGTTCTGTGAGCTCGCAGTGAGTCGTCGAGCCACGGAGCAGGAGGGGAGGACCGAGCCGGCCTGGAGGATAGGGGACATAGAGAGTCAAAGGATGCAGAGAGGGAGGAGAGGAGGGTTGAGGAGGCAGAATCAGGAGATAGGTTGGAGAAGGTTTGAGCAGAGGGAAGAGATGATAGGATGGAAGAGGAGAGAGTAGCGGGGGAGAGAGAGCGAAGGTTGGGACGGCGCGATACCATCCGAGTAGGGGCAGTGTGGGAAGTGTTAGATGAGAGCGAGAGGGAAAAGGATACAAGGTAGTGGTCGGAGACTTGGAGGGGAGTTGCAGTGAGATTAGTGGAAGAACAGCATCTAGTAAAGATGAGGTCAAGCGTATTGCCTGCCTTGTGAGTAGGGGGGGAAGGTGAGAGGGTGAGGTCAAAAGAGGAGAGGAGTGGAAAGAAGGAGGCAGAGAGGAATGAGTCAAAGGTAGACGTGGGGAGGTTAAAGTCACCCAGAACTGTGAGAGGTGAGCCATCCTCAGGAAAGGAACTTATCAGGGCGTCAAGCTCATTGATGAACTCTCCAAGGGAACCTGGAGGGCGATAAATGATAAGGATGTTAAGCTTGAAAGGGCTGGTAACTGTGACAGCATGAAATTCAAAGGAGGCGATAGACAGATGGGTCAGGGGAGAAAGAGAGAATGTCCACTTGGGAGAGATGAGGATCCCAGTGCCACCGCCCCGCTGACCAGAAGCTCTCGGGGTGTGCGAGAACACGTGGGCAGACGAGGCGAGAGCAGTAGGAGTAGCAGTGTTGTCAGTGGTAATCCATGTTTCCGTCAGTGCCAAGAAGTCGAGGGACTGGAGGGACGCATAGGCTGAGATGAACTCTGCCTTGTTGGCCGCAGATCGGCAGTTCCAGAGGCTGCCGGAGACCTGGAACTCCACGTGGGTCGTGCGCGCTGGAACCACCAGGTTAGAATGGCAGCGGCCACGCGGTGTGAAGCGTTTGTATGGTCTGTGCAGAGAGGAGAGAAGAGGGATAGACAGACACATAGTTGACAGGCTACAGAAGAGGCTACGCTAATGCAAAGGAGATTAGAATGACAAGTGGACTACACGTCTCGAATGTTCCGAAAGTTAAGCTTACGTTGCAAAAATAAAATAAAATCTTATTGACTAAAATGATATAGTACTGCTGGCGGTGAAGTAGGCTGGCTAGCAGTGGCTGCGTTGTTGACTTTGTTTGAACGTGTAGCTGGCTAGGTAACCTCTGACTGGCTAGGTAACCTCGAAAATTTCTCAAAACTACACAATTATCTTGGATACAAGGACAGCAAAGACAACTATGTAGCTAGCTAACACTACGCTAATCAAGTCGTTCCGTTGTAATGTAAGTTGTAATGTGAGTTTCTACAGTGCTGCTATTCGGTAGAAGTTGGCTAGCTAGCAGTGTTAGCTAGCAGTGTTGACTAGGTAGGAGACGGCAGCGCGGCGCGGCGGACGAAAATAGCTGGCTAGTTAACCGAATACTCTAACCAACTCTAAGCTACACAATTATCTTAGATAGAAAGATAGCAAAGACAACTATGTAGCCAGCTAACACTACACTAATCAAGTCGTTCCGTTGTAATTCCGTTGTAATGTAATCGTTTCTCCAGTGCTGCTATGCGGCTATTCGGTGGCTAGCTGGCTAGCAGTGTTGACTACGTTACGTCACGTTCGGACGAAAAATAGCTGGCTAGCTGGCTAGCGAACCTCAATAACTACACAATTATCTTTGATACAAAGACGGCTATGTAGCTAGCTAAGATCAAACAAATCAAACCGTTGTACTGTAATGAAAATGAAAATGGTAAAACTACCTGTGGAGCGAAGCGGAATTGCGACTGCTCGCTCCAAACCGGAAGTGGAAGACAAAACCAACATGGAAAATGGCTACCTAAATAGGCTCCCCAATCAAAGACAACGGGAAACAGCTGTCTCTGATTGGGAACCAACTCAGGCCACCATAAACCTACATACCCCTAGACCATACAAAATCCCCATAGATAAACAAAAACCCTAGACAAGAAAAAACCCTAGACAATACAAAAACTAAACAAACCACCCTTGTCACACCCTGACCTAAACAAAAATAAAGAAAACAAAATATAACTAAAGTCAGGGCGTGACATTATAAAATGCTTGTAATTATACTTCAGTATTCCATTGTAACATCTGACAAAAATATCTAAAGACACTGAAGCAACAGACTTTGTGAAAATTTATATTTGTGTCATTCTCAAAACTTTTGGCCATGACTGTAACGTTCTTCGTCGGGCGAAAGAGAGGAGGACCAAGATGCAGCGTGGTGAGTATCCATTTGGATAGAATACTTTAACCACGAACAAAAACAATAAACCGACAAAATGAACGAAGACGAAACAGTCCCGTAACGTGAACACAAACACAAGAACACAGTATCAGGAACAATCACCCACAACCCACAAAGACAAAACAGGCTACCTAAATATGGCTCCCAATCAGAGACAACGACTAACACCTGCCTCTGATTGAGAACCATATCAGGCCAAACACATAGAAACAGACAAACTAGACATACAACATAGAATGCCCACTCATATCACACCCTGACCAAACAAAACATAGAAACATACAACGCAAACTATGGTCAGGGCGTGACAACGACTGTATAATGAGGAGCAACCAACCGCAAATTGCTTATTCCAGTTACTAATAAGCATTCATCCATTTTAAGAAAATGACTGTAAAAACTGTTAAATCCATGTGGATTGATGAGGAATTCACAGTCGATTAGCAAACGTAATATAAATCGAGGAATTATGTGATTTAAACTGAATAAAAAATAAACTATACTATGAAACAAAGACATTATATAAATAATGAGAGTAAAAAGATTTTGAGCACCTTAAATTACATTTTAGTCACAAAGGTGAACTCGGCTCCATCATTCATTGCATCAGATGGCTTATTCGTCACAAAACCCACTTGTATTGCCATCTACTTTAATACATTTTTCATTGGCAAGATTAGCAAATTTAGGCATGACATGCCAACAACAAATCTTGAGCCTACACATCTATTCATAACTGACCAAATTATGAAGACAAGCGTTTATAATTTTGAATTCTGTAAAGTGAGTGTGAAAGAGGAGACTAATATTTTTTCAATCAAAAATGACAAGCCACCTGGGTCTGATAACTTAAATGGAAAATTACAATCTAAGCCTACAGGAATGTGTGTGCCCTCAGACCTGAAGGGAAGCAAAAGTCATTCTGCTACCCAAGAATTGCAAAGCACCCTTTACTGGCACAAACAGCTGACCAATTAGCCTGTTACCAACCCTTAGTAAACTTTTAGATGTATTTTTTTGTTGACCAGATACAATGCTATTTCAGAGTAAACAAATTAACAGATTTTCATCACACTTATATGGAAGGCCATTCAACATGTATGGCACTTACACCTTTGTGACTAAAATGTAATTTAAGGTGCTCAAAATCTTTTTACTATCATTATTTATATAATGTCTTTGTTTCATAGTATAGTTTATTTTTTATTCAGTTTAAATCACATAATTCCTCGATGGCACTTACACAAATGACTGATTGGCTGAGAGGAATTGATTATAAAAAGATTGTGGCAGCTGTTTTGTTAGACTTCATTGCAGCTTTTGACATTATCGATCATAGTCTTCTGCTGGAAAAGGTATGTGCTATGGTTTACCCATTTACATTTAAGTCATTTAGCAGACGCTCTTATCCAGAGCGACTTACAAATTGGAAAGTTCATTCATATTCATCCTGGTCCCCCCGTGGGGAATGAACCCACAACCCTAGCGTTGCAAGTGCCATGCTCTACCAACTGAGCCACACGGGACCCCCTGCTATATTGTGGATAAAGACTTACCTGTCTAACAGAGCAGTGAGGGTGTTCTTTAATGGAAGCATCCAACACAATCCAGGTAGAGTCAGGCATTCCCCAGGGCAGCTGTCTAGGACCCTTATTTTTTCCTGCCATTGGCTCTGAGTAAAGCCTATGTGTCTGCTGATGACTCAACACTATACACGTCAGCTACCACAGCAAGTGAAATCACTGCAACACTTAACAAGAGCTGCAGTTAGTTTCAGAGTGGGTGGCAAGGAATAAGTTAGTCCTACATTTTCCTTAAACTAAAAGCATTCTATTTGGGACAAATCATTCACTAAACCCTAAACCTCAACCAAATCTTGTAATGAATAATTTGGAAATTGAGCACTTTGAGGTCATGGTCAAAACATATTGATGCAACAGTAGCTATGATGGGGAGAGGTCTGTCCATAATAAAGCGCTATTCTGCTTTCTTAAGGCAGCTCCTACAGTCCCTAGTTTTGTCGCAACGGGACTAAGGAACTTAGGAAAATTGCAAATGGCCTAGAACAGGGCTGGCCCTTAAATGTACACAGAGAACTAACATTAATAATATGCATGTCAATCTCTCCTGGCTCAAAGTAGTGTAGAGACTTCATCACTACTTGAATGCACCTTGGGGTCTGTTTTAAACAACTAGCATACAGCTCAGACACCCATGCATACCACAAGACATGCCACCAGAGCTCTCTTCACAGTCCACTAGGCCAGAACAGACTATGGGAGGCGCATAGTACTACGTAGATCCATGACTACATGGAACTCTTTCACTTCAAGTAACTCATTTATTTATTTTAACTAGGCAAGTCCGTTAAGAACACATTCTTATTTACAATGACTGCCTACTCATGCAAGCAGTAAAATCAGAT
This sequence comes from Salvelinus alpinus, assembly GCF_045679555.1. Classification (NCBI taxonomy): domain Eukaryota; kingdom Metazoa; phylum Chordata; class Actinopteri; order Salmoniformes; family Salmonidae; genus Salvelinus; species Salvelinus alpinus. Next base: position 25,436,775 of record NC_092098.1, on the reverse strand, counting down.
TTTTAAAAAACGATAAAACTACACCTTATGCAACAGCGGGGACTTTTTTTGTGGTGTGATTTTCATATAAGCCCATGGGCTTCCAACCACATCAGCACACAGTTTTTTAAATTTAAATGTCATCTGTATTGTTGTATATCCCTTGTTTTCTTTTGCGCAAATTAAACTAAAGAGACACACACAGGCACAGACACGCATACACACACATGATAACATACACACACGTACACATTAATTTTGTGGTTGTAAAGTGGTCGCCTGAGGGCACACTGCTGTGTAATGTTTTTAATTGTATATAACTGCCTTAAAACGTCTTAGGGATAGGGGGCGACATTTTCACTTTGGATGAATTGGTGCCCAAATTAAACGGCCTCGTACTCTGCCCTAGATCATATGATATGTATATTATTATTACTATTGGATAGAAAACACTCTAAAGTTTCTAAAGCTGTTTGAATTATATCTGTGAGTAAAACAGAACTCATATGGCATGCAAACTTCCAAACAGGAAGTGAAAATTCTGAAATGGGTTGCTGTGAAAGGCATCGCCTATTCAATTCTCCTATATTTATGGATCTGTATGCACTTCATACGCCTTCCACTAGATGTCAACAGGCAGTAGAACGTGGAATGAAGCGTATAGCTTGATGTGGGACCGGATGAGAGCCAATGGAGTGACTGGTCAGGCATATTGCCAGTTCATGGCCATGCACACTACGCATGTGATGTCCTTGTCTGCAATGCGTTAGATAGACATGAAGAAATGCTCCGTCTGGGACGTTATTGGATATATATGAGAAAAACATACTGAAGATTGATTCTCAACTGAGTTTGACCAGTTTATTCGATTTGTAATATCACTTTTTGAAGTTTTCGTTCATTAGCGTAAAGTTCGATGGACACGTGAACTACACATGCTAGCCAAAGTTGCTAATTCGACAGAAGTAATGGACATTATAAAACAAAAAAACAATTTATTATGGAACTAGGATTCCTGGCACTGCATTCTGATGAAAGATCATCAAAGGTAAGGGAACATTTATGATGTAATTTCGTATTTCTGTTGACTCCAACATGGCGGAGAATGGCTGAGCGCTGTCTCAGATTATTGCATGCTGTGCTTTTTACTAAAGTTATTTTTTAAATCTAACACAGCGGTTGCATTAAGAACCAGTGTATCTTTAATTATATGTTAAACATGTATCTTTCATCAAAGTTTATGATGAGTATTTCTGTATTTCATGTGGCTATCTGTAATTACTTTCGCTATTTTGGAGCCATTTCTGAACTTGGCGCCAATGTAAAACCACGATTTGTGGCTATAAATATGCACATAATCGAACAAAACATAAATGTATTGTATAACATGATGTCATATGACTGTCATCTGATGAAGTTGTTCAAAGGTTAGTGATTAATTTTATCTCTATTTGTGGGTTTTGTGAAAGCTATCTTTTCTGTGAAAAAATGGCAGTGTGTTTTTGGATATTGTGGTGAGCTAACATAAATATATGTTGTGTTTTCGCTGTAAAACATTTTAAAAATCGGACATGTTGGCTGGATTCACAAGATGTTTATCTTTCATTTGCTGTATTGGACTTGTGATTTCATGAAATTATATTATATTATATCCCTGTGGTGCTAGGCCAGGCTATGCTAGTCAGTGTTTCTGATGACAATGATCCCGGATCGTTTGGTCGACATTTATAAACATGTATTTTTCCATATGTTGATACATCCTATGTGTTTTTAGGAAAAACATTCCCTATTCCCTCAACCCTTGCTCTCTTTACGTGACACATGTATGCATCGCATGCACGTGCCCAAAGACCTATTCGCATGTTGATTATGTAATTATTACTCAAGAATGTCTGTTATTCCAGAGGACGATTTGGACCGGATTCGTTTTTTTTCCTAACTGACCCCTGTAATTCTAAATGTAAAAAAATATATATATTCTAAATTGACAGGACGCAAGCTTTTTTATTCTAGGTGTGAAGGTACAGTATTTCATAGGTGATAGGGCTACACTGAACTTGAGCTCGGTTCCTAAGTTTCTAAACCAAACCATCTTTCCTATCGTATCGTCATAGTATTGGGATTGAGGAAGTCAAATCAAATTTTATTAGTCACATGCGCCTAATACAACTGGTGTAGACCTTACAGTGAAATGCTTACTTACAACCCCTAACCAACAATGCAGTTTAAAAAATAAAAATAAAAAATAAAAGTAACAAGTAGTTAAAGAGCAGTAAAGAGCAGCAGTAAAATAACAATAGCGAGACTATATACAGGGGGTACCGGTACAGAGTCAATGTGCGGGTGCACCGGTTAAGGTAATTTTGGTAATATGTACATGTAGGTAGAGTTATTAAAGTGACTATGCATAGATAATAACAGAGAGTAGCAGTGGTGGAAAAGGGGAGGGGGGGCAAAGCAAATAATCTGGGTAGCCATTTGATTAGATGTTCAGGAGTCTTATGGCTTGGGGTTAAAAGGTTTTTAGAAGCCTCTTGGACTTGGTGCTCTGGTACCGCTTGCCGTGCCGTAGCAGAGAGAACAGTCTATGACTAGGGTAACTGGAGTCTTTGGCAATTTTTAGGGCCTTCCTCTGACACTGCCTGGTATAGAGGTCCTGGATGGCAGGAAGCTTGGCCCCAGTGATGTACTGGGCTGTACACACTACTAGTGCCTTGCGGTCGGAGGCTGAGCAGTTGCCATACCAGGCAGTGATGCAACCAGTCAGGATGCTCTCGATGGTACAGCTGGTACCTTTTGAGGATCTGAGGACCAATGCAAAATCTTTTCAGTCTCCTGAGGGAGAATAGGTTTTGTCGTGCCCTCTTCACGACTGTCATGGTGTGCTTGGACCATGTTAGTTTGTTGGTGATGTGGACACCAAGGAACTTGAAGCTCTCAACCTGCTCCACCACAGCCACATCGATGAGAATGGGGGCGTGCTCGGTCCTCCTTTTCCTGTAGTCCACAATCATCTCCTTTGTCTTGCTCACGTTGAAGGAGAGGTTGTTGTCCTGGCACCACACAGCCAGGTCTCTGACCTCCTCCCTATAGGCTGTCTCGTTGTTGTCGGTGATCAGGCCACTTAATGATCTTGTTGGAGTCGTGCCTGGCCGTGCAGTCATGAGTGAACAGGGAGTACAGGAGGGGACTGAGCACCCCTGAGGAGCCCCTGAGTTGAGGATCAGCGTGGCGGATGGGTTGATACCTACCCTTACCACCTGGGGGCGGCATGTCAGGAAGTCCAGGATCCAATTGCGGAGGGAGGTGTTTAGTCCCAGGGTCCTTAGCTTATTGATGAGTGATCATAATGTGTGATCATAATCATTGGGATATTTTAGCAATCTGCAGTACGTCCTAAATGCCCCCCCACCCTTCAGATGTGAGCTTAACATTGCACTTGAGACTCATTTTAAGGGAATGGATGAGAAAGTAAACTTATCATTTCCAAACATTTAGGTCAGTTGTATACTGTTGCTTTGTGGTCTATTAAGAGGATTGCATTAAATAGGCTAAAACATTTTTTTTTACTGATGCGTTTGTTAATATTCAATTCATACACACAAAACCATATAAACAAAAACATTCACTGTGAAATTTGATAGGCTGTATGTAGGCGATTCATGATATACCTACATTTATCGAATCAGTTAGTTTTCTTGCGCAAAGTGCGAGCAACACCTGTCAAACTCAGACATTTATCTCAAAACACATGAATGTCGATTCGCATGGGACTTGTATTATCAGAGGACCTTGGAGTTAGCCAAAAAACAGGGTATTCTGGTTGGAAATGTTACTCTCCTGCCATCTAATTATTTTATATAAATATATATTTAACTAGGCAGTCAGTTAAGAACAAATTCTTATTAACAATGACGGCCTACCCCGGCCAAACCCTAACCCGGACGACACTGGGCCAACTGTGCGCCGCCCTATAGGACTCCCTAACACGGCTGGTTGTGATACAGCCTGCAATCGAACCAGGGTCTGTAGGGATGCCTCTAGCACTGAGATGCAGTGTCTTAGATCGCTGCGCCACTCGGGAGATCACTGACATAGCAGATTCGGATGGGACAAAAATTACAGATGTGGTGTTTTGTGACCTCCCCCAGTAAAATTAATCCTGTCCGAATAGGGCACAATGGAGCCTGACCTATAGCCAGGACCGCTCTTTGCCGTTCTGCTGCCATAGGCGAGACCAAAAAATGCTGTCCTTTGCGAAACTAGAATAGCAAAACTGATTTTGCAGGCGAAAATCTGAGGAAATCTAACCCGGAAGTGATTTTTTAATATTTTAAATCTGTGTTTCATTGCCCGTCTTTCTTCCATTTAAAGGGGTATCAACCAGATTCCTTTTCCAATGGCTTCCTCAGGCCGTGACCAGGCTTTAGACATAGTTTCAGGCTTTTATTTTAAAAAATGAGCAAGGTTTTTCAAAACTAGTCAGGTGTCCTTTGATTAGTTCCTGCGCGTGAGAGGGGTAGCTCTCCATTTTCTTTGTAACGGCAGCCTTCCTCCTCTTCACGAGAAGAGAGGGTGTAACAGGGATCGGACCAACACGCAGCGTAGCCAGTGCTCAACATGTTTAATTAAGACGATAAACAGTGAACACTTACAAATACAAAATAACAAAATGTGGCAAACCGATACAGCCCTATCTGGTGCAGAGAAAACACAAAGACAGGAAACAACCACCCACAAACCCCAACACAAAACAAGCCACCTATATATGATTCCCAATCAGAGACAACACAAAACACCTGCCTCTGATTGAGAACCATATTAGGCCAAACATAGAAACAGACAAACTAGACAGACAACTTAGAATGCCCACCCAGCTCACGTCCTGGCCAACACTAAAACAAGCAAAACACACAAGAACTATGGTAAGAACGTGACAGTACCCCCCTCCTGAGGTGCGGACTCCGAACGCACCCCCTAAAACTCTAGGGGAGGGTCTGGGTGGGCATCTGTCCGCGGTGGCGGCTCCGGACGAGGACACCACTCCACCATTGTCTTTGTCCCCCTCCTTAGCGTCCTTTGAGTGGCGACCCTCGCCGCCGACCTTGGCCTAGGAACCCTCACAAAGGGCCCCATCAGACTGAGGAGACAGCTCCGAACCGAGAGGTAGCTCCGGACAGAGAGGTAGCTCAGGACAGAGAGGTAGCTCAGGACAGAGAGGTAGCTCAGGACAGAGACGTAGCTCAGGACAGAGAGGTAGCTCCGGACAGAGAGGTAGCTCCGGACAGAGAGGTAGCTCCGGACAGAGAGGTAGCTCCGGACTGAATGGCAGCTCCGGACTGAATGGCAGCTCCGGACTGAATGGCAGCTCCGGACTGAATGGCAGCTCCGGACTGGAGGGCAGCTCCGGACTGGAGGCAGCTCATGACTGGAGGGCAGCTCATGACTGGAGGGCAGCTCATGACTGGAGGGCAGCTCATGACTGGAGGGCAGCTCATGACTGGCGGGCAGCTCATGACTGGCGGGCAGCTCATGACTGGAAGGCAGCTCATGACTGGAGGCCAGCTCATGACGGGAGGGCAGCTCATGACTGGAAGAGCTCTGGCAGCTCCTGACTGGCTGGCGGCTCTGGCAGCTCCTGACTGGCTGGCGGCTCTGGCAGCTCCTGACTGGCTGGCGGCTCTGGCAGCTCCTGACTGGCTGGCGGCTCTGGCAGCTCCTGACTGGCTGGCGGCTCTGGCAGCTCCTGACTGGCTGGCGGCTCTGGCAGCTCCTGACTGGCTGGCGGCTCTGGCAGCTCCTGACTGACGGACGGCTCTAGCGGCTCCTGACTGACGGACGGCTCTAATGGCTCGGGACAGACGGGCGGCTCTGACGGCTTGGGACAGACGGATGGCTCAGATGGCGCTGGGCAGACGGATGGCTCAGATGGCGCTGGGCAGACGGATGGCTCAGATGGCGCTGGGCAGGCAGCTCAGATGGCGCTGGGCAGGCAGCTCAGACGGCGCTGGGCAGACGGGCAGCTCAGACGGCGCTGGGCAGACGGGCAGCTCTAACCTGCTGAGGTGCACAGTAGGCCTGGTGCGTGGTGCCGGAACTGGTGGTACCGGACTTTAGACACGCACCATTAGGCGAGTGCGGGGAGCAGGAAGAGGGCACACTGGACTCTCAAGGCGCACTATAGGCCTGGTGCCTGGTACCGGCACTGGTGGTACCGGGCTGAGGGCACGCACCTCAGGGCGAGTGCGGGGAGAAGGAACAGTGCGTACAGGGCTCTGGAGACGCACAGGAGGCTTGGTGCGTGGTGCCGGAACTGCTGGTACCAGGCTGGAGACACGCACCACAGGGAGAGTGCGTAGAGGAGGAACAGAGTTCTGGAGACGCACAGGAAGCCTGGTGCGTGGTGTTGGCACCGATGGTACTGGGCTGAGGGCACGCACCTCAAGGCGAGTGCGGGGTGCTGGAACTGGAGAGCTGGTGCATGGGGCTGCCACAGGAGAGCTGGTGCGCTGAGCTGGCACAGGACGTGCAGGGCTAGGAAGGCGCACAGGAGGCCTGGTGCGTGAGGCTGGCACAGTCTTCACCAGACGGCTAGCCCGCACCTCAGGACGAGTATGGAGAGCTGACTCAGGTGACATCAAATCCCCGACATGCTCCATCGGGCGGATGTCGTGCCTCATGCACCAAACCAGCAAATCCCTCATTTCTCTCTCCTCCAATTTCCCCATTAGATCCTTCACAGTCTTTACTTCGCTCACCTCCAATACCGCCCTCACCGGCTCTGGTTCCATCCTTGGCTCCTTACGGTAAGCAGGGGGAGTTGGCTCAAGTCTCCTACTTGACCCAGCTACACCCCCCTTTATCCCCCCCCAAGAAAGGGGGAGCCTCTCGGGCTTCCAGCCGCTCTGCCTTGCTAGCGCCTCATAATGCCGCCTCTCTGCTTTTTCTGCCTCCAGCTCTGCTTTGGGTTGGCGACATTCCTCTGGCTCTGCCCAGGGTCCTTTTCCGTCCAGCTCGTCCTCCCATGTCCATTCCTGAACTCGCTGCTGCTGCTGCTGCTGCCCGTAGCCACGCTGCTTGATCCGAGTTTGGTGGGTGGTTCTGTAACGGCAGCCTTCCTCCTCTTCACGAGAAGAGAGGGTGTAACAGGGATCGGACCAACACGCAGCGTAGCCAGTGCTCAACATGTTTAATTAAGACGATAAACAGTGAACACTTACAAATACAAAATAACAAATGTGGCAAACCGATACAGCCCTATCTGGTGCAGAGAAAACACAAAGACAGGAAACAACCACCCACAAACCCCAACACAAAACAAGCCACCTATATATGATTCCCAATCAGAGACAACACAAAACACCTGCCTCTGATTGAGAACCATATTAGGCCAAACATAGAAACAGACAAACTAGACAGACAACTTAGAATGCCCACCCAGCTCACGTCCTGACCAACACTAAAACAAGCAAAACACACAAGAACTATGGTCAGAACGTGACATTCTTTCTCTCTTTTATTGAATAGGTTACGGTCCGGTTGAAATATTATCGATTATGTATGTTAAAAACAACCTGAGGATTGATTATAAAAAACATTTGACATGTTTCTACGAACATTACGGATACTTTTTGGAATTTTCGCTGTAAAGCATATTTTCAAAATCTGACACGATAGGTGGATTAACAACAAGCTAAGCTGTGTTTTGGTATATTTCACTTGTGATTGCATGATTATAAATATTTTTAGTAATATTTGGCGCCCTGCAATTCAGCGGTTGTTTAGGAAAATTATCCCGCTAAAGGGATCCGTAGCGCAGAGAGGTTAAGAATAAATTATTTCAATGACAGCCTAGGAACAGTGGGTTAATTGCCTTGTTCAGGGGCAGAACAAGAGATTATTACCTTGTCAGCTCGGGAATTCGATCTTGCAACCTTTCGTTTACTAGTCCAACGCTCTAACCACTAGGCTACCTGCTGCCCCAAACAATGACGTTGAAAAGATTTCTAACATACGTATTTTCCAGACATTGACGTTAGGTTAAATTTAGGTTCTGAATAAAAGATGAAAATGTACTTTCCATATGTTTTAAAATATGCATTTTCCAGAACGCTGAAAAGGCATATTTTCCGGACATTGAAAATTACATATTTTCCAGACGTTAAAATCAGGTACATTTTTCATTCTGAATTAAAATGGAAAATACTTATTTTCCTGATGTTGAAATCAGGCTCATTTTTGTTTCTGAATGAAAGTAGAAAATAAGTCATTTATAGACATCTATGTTTGGACCAAATCGAGGCTGGTCCAGACCAGACAAAATCTGAACCAAACATATAAACGTATATTATTGGTTCATATTTGGTCCTGACCAAAAACCAATGTCTGTGGATGTGGAAAATCCAGGCCGGTCTGGAACTGCACCAAAAAAAGACATCCAAAAGGCGTCGGTGTCAGTACGTGCTTGCTGAGGTGTAGCCTACAGTGTTGCCTGAAATTACATTTTATTAACTCCCATCTATGTGGTATGCCTACTGTTTCTAAAACACCAAATACCGACATCTGTACAGGACCGAAAAAATACTTCCAAAAGACGTCGGCTCCTGCTTACTCTGGTGTAGCCTGCCATGTCAGCCCGCAATGGATTTTATGAATCCCCATCCGTGTGGTAGGCCCACCGTTTGTAAAACAGGCCATTGTATTGGCTTTATTAGTTGTGATTCCTGTGACTAATCAATTTGGCTATTTACTCACTGAATATCAGCTACCCAACTTTATCAGGAGCTATTGTTGTGGAAAATATTGAATCAAATACTTCTCAGATACCGGAGCTTGTGAATTCAAATAGACTTTATTACAGAGTAACAAAGCTGAGCAATTCCATGGAAGAACTGAATCTTCATTCTTAGTACTTGGCTTTTATACAGTCTTACCCTTACATAACGTTGTCACTCCACTTTACAAATCTTGTTGTTTTACTTAGTTTCCATTCTCTTATTGGCTTAGACATTGGGGCATAGATTCTATTGGTGGCGTGACATGCATACTCCTACTGGTGCCTATCACTGATTAGCTAATGTTCCTGTCCAAAGATCTTTACAAGTTCAGGCCGATGTTGTCTATGTATGATTAACCCATGTGCGTGTCCAGCAGCCTTCACAAGATCAGATATTGCCCAGACCAACCACGTCTTGTTGATCTAACTTGCCTCATCCACACAGATTCTGCTTACGTTCTGTTTTTTACATGTCTAATAGTTGACTCGATATTGATCCAGCTTTGTACACTCACATGGGCTTCAGCCTTCACTCTGCTTACACATGTCTAATATTTAAACGTATATCGATTATTCTTTCTACTTCAAAGAGAACAGTATAGGTACTGAGAATCATCAGATGACTGGAAAATCTCCTACACTATCTCGAGTCTATTTGCAATGTGTTTACACATTGGGAAATGCAGGAGTATTTTATTTTTCGCTATGACCAGCTTGTCAAAAAAATTACAGATATGAACTTGAAACCACTGAACATGACAATGGGGTGAAACTCCTGAAAAACAGTTGTGATTGTCTATTCCATAATGTCCATTTTACTTTGACCTGTCCTGTTTTTAGGATATGCTGTTTGTTAACATGACAGCTCATTTTTTATTTGATTGAGCGCCATTTAGGTTAGGCTATTTGATTGGAGAAACCTGCATGATGTAAAAAGTGTCCCTCATTACATTGTCATACATTTTATCTCCAGCCTGTAGGCTACAGAAAAGGCCACATACTCTTTCTACCGTATCCTATATCTGCTACATGATTTATGTTGGATTGGTTTTTTGGGGACTGAACGTTGATGCGTTTCCAACAGCACCCTGGAAAGGTGCGCTGGGAATAGACAAGAAACATATTTTGCACCCCTGCCTTTGACAAAGTGGGCACTGCTTATCAAAGGGCGGCATCAGCGCTCACCTAAAAAGCCCATATGCCACCGGTTGGGAGAAATTGTCATTGTTTTTGGCCAGAATTGTGTGAGGTTTTATGTGTTGTTGTTGGAGGTGCGTCTTGGTCAGTTAGGCTCAGAAAATGCCACCCTCGTCAATCTGCTGCCATAGGCGGCCTCCTAATCCTGCTTAATGACGTGACAAATAAACTCAAAATGGGGGAATATTTACAGGTTGCTCAGGAGGTAAAGGAAAAAACAGATGTGTGGAATAAATGTGGCTAGTTGTGGAAAATACTGGAGATCAAGAAAAAGAAGATAAGGAGCAAGCGCTGCGTGTATATTATGGGTGCCAAATAGGTGCAGTATAGATTACAATATAATTTTCCTGACCGTTTGTAACAATGCAAACAACCCTAAATAAAGTATAAGCGTACCAGAGAGTCTGTTGTAACGTTTTTTTGGTAAGCCTTTATTACAGCAAAGACAAACAGTCGCAATCATCTGAAATGTAACGGTTTATTCATTGTTTAAGCTAATTATTAAAGGCTCGCTTTATTATTTTTAAAATAAAATGTGTGATTGCATTTAAAATCATGAATTACTTGTTTCTTGTGTGATGACATGAACGAATGAATGATTGATTAATACTGTAGCCTATAGAAGTATTGAAATTAAGTTACGGTATTAAGACTAAACAGGATGTGTTCATTGGCCTACAGCTCAATGGTGGTTATACAGGACTACTATACCAAGCCTACTAATGATGACATTACTTATTATAAAAATAACAGTAAGGAGAACAAGAAAAAGGGGCATCTATTAATATTTTTCAGACAATTTGGAACAGTGTAAACACTAAATAAATGAGAACAGCCTCTGGTATTATTTATAATGAAGAAAAAGTGTAAAGCTTTTTCTACAGCAAAGCAAAGATAAAAAATACTGCCGAATGTGAAATTGTTTCTTGGTGCTCACTGAATCAGTAGGCTATTAAACAAACACTCGAACAGGCAACAGACATAGGATCAGTCTTATTTCTGTAGATATATTGATGATTTATAAAGCCAGGCATATTTAACAGGGTATTGAGTATAGACCTAATTAAGTTCGGGTTTCCTCTCTCCTCACTTTTCTTAGACAATAAGGCAAGAGCTGTTTTCTCATCTCCTCATTTGGTTTCTGACTCCGGTATTGTTCTCAACACCTATGTGCTGGCTATTATGCACATAGCAACATGGTCTAAGAAAAGGCGCAATGATGTGTTTCAGAACCGTGGACAGCAACAGCTATCCAACGAGGGAGAAAGCGCATTTGTTATAAAATAATATTAAACCGTTGTTTAGGTAATATAACCATGTACAATTTCAGTAGCACATGTCTTAGACTGACTGTGCCATCCCCATGGCCTCCACAATGGATCAGTCCACTCAGCTTGAATCAGACAGGTATCTTGTACATTCTGTTACTCACACACACACACACAGCTCTTACTGATACCTTGAAAGTGACTTATATTCTCTCATACAGCTCTCAACCCCCCTCCCTCTTTCTCTCTCGCCATCTCTCCGTTGCTCCCTCACTCGCTCCATCAGAGAAAGCATGAGAACACCTCAGTGTGGAGTACGCAGAGAGCAGCTCAGGGTACTCAGGTCTCAGGGAGTACGTGGTGAAGGCCTCCACCCTGCTCCGACTCTACTGTGCACTAATGGGCATCGCAGGACTCAGGTAGGCAACACTGCAGAGAGGAGAGGACATCAGTAGGGATGGCACTGATGGTCTCTTCTGATTGTTACTGTTTTATGAGTTCTTTTCAAGAGGGGGGTGAGGAGTTATCTTAGTTTTGTTTGTGTGAGAATGTAATTGACTTTTGAAAGATGGTGTATGTAATGTTTGTGGGTGTTTAACTTATGGTTGCAATTTTGGGTGTTTTGTGAGATTTGATGTAATGGTGGTGTGTGTGTCTTCCCCCATGGACAGGCCTACTGATGAGGAGGCAGAGCAGCTTCTCCAGCTGATGACCAGCAGGCCTCCGGCCACTCCAGCTGGGGTTCGCTTTGTCTCTCTGTCCTTCTGTAAACTACTAGCCTTCCCCACACTAGTCAGGTAGGACCATGTTACCACTACAACCAGCCTCCTACTCGTCCGTATCTCCTTACTCACCACTTCCTACAGATGTTATTGGCTCTTTCTCAATTGTCCATACACACTCTTCACTTCATTGCACTGATCTGAAAGAACTGAGGTAAAAGCCACCATTGTTTTAGCCTGTCAAATATTTTCCAATCAGTGCAGATGAAGAGGAGAAATGAGGAGACGGTAGATGTTTAAGCAGTTGAGTTAGTCATTGTATCCTATGCCAAGCAGTTGGCAGACAGATTCTCGCTGGGCTAACAGAGCCAGGTTCAACAGGTAGCTTGTTTGGAAAGGTTCCTGATGTTATGTTAAGTGGTATTTGACGGTGTTGTGTTATCTGGTGTTCTCCTGCTGCACCCCGGAGCACGAGCAGCTGATGGTGATGTGGCTCAGCTAGATGATCAAAAAGGAGGAGTATTTTGAGAGGTGATTACAACCTGTCCTTATGTTTTTGTCTATTTAAGCTCTCTTTCATGTTTCATCTGTTCCCCCAGTAACTGCGGAATGAGCAGTCTATCGCTGGTGGGGTAGGTTTCTCAAAAACATGTACATTCTATAACATGCAATATACATCGAAAATACAGATGTTGTTAAAATAAAGTGAATTTCTCCTAATGCTGCCTCGCAAAACACAGGTGTACTGTGCATGTTAATGCCCCATCTCCACGTCTTGTTCTTCCCTCCCCTTCTCCTCTCTGCTCTGGTCTATGCTACTGGAGGGGAAAGGCAGAGGGCAGACAGCTCATCTAAAAATAAGAAAAAACGGTGCAGGGACGCGGGGTGGAATAGAACAGGGCTAGGGAGGGATAGGGGAGTGGGGGGGGACCAACCCGAGAGGCCCTGACAGGCTTTAAAAAATGTAATAAGCCCTTCATCGTCTGTGAGTTATTACTGCATCAGCCCAACTCCCTGTCTGTGTAAACGTGTGTCTCCTCTGTGTGCTGTGGACCCATCAGTGGGAAGGTAAATGAGTGTAGAGGGGGCACTGGGCCGGAGGAGGAGGGAGCAGGGTGTCTGTCATAGTTGGGTATAATCAGTTTATTAAAGTGCCATCCTCCTAAGATGCATTGTAAGCTGCCGGTTTAAATCACTCTCCACTGTATATATATATTTCTCTCTCTCTCTCTCTCTCTCTCTCTCTCTCTCTCTCTCTCTCTCTCTCTCTCTCTCTCTCTCTCTCTCTCTCTCTCTCTCTCTCTCTCTCTCTCTCTCTCTCTCTCTCTCTCTCTCTCTCTCTCTCTCTCTCTCTCTCTCTCTCTCTCTCTCTCTCTCTCTGTACAGTGCTGCGGGTGTCGCCGCTTCTTTCGCAGAGATGCTATTACTGGTTGCCATGTATTTCCATAGCAACCAGCTCAGCGCCAGCATCGAGCTGGTCTGCTCCACTTTGGGGATGAAGTTAAGGTGGAGTGATGGCGGAAGGTGGGGGGGATCTCAATTGCATACACCTCGTCTCCTTCTCAAAACCCATTGGATGAGAAAGCCAGAGGTCCCTCCCCTCTAGAGAGAGAGAGAGAGACTATATAGTACATCCTCCACTGCAGGAAGCGTACAAACTGAGACGGCTGCCTGCCAATACACTGACTGTTGTGTTCAGTTATTTCAGCTGTCACTTCATTTTTCAGAGAAAGAGGGAGCAATGTAATTTGATTGTTTTGAACTTTATTTCCCACCCAAGGCTGCCTAAGAATTTTATCCAATATGAATAGAGTAGAATTATTAAATGCAAGGTTCATTCATTGCTCTCAGGAGGTTTTCAATAGGTACTGGCTGCAGTAAAAGCAGAGATGGTGGTAGTGGCACCTCTGCCAGCAGATCTCTCCCCGAGTAAAACCAGTCTAATTGATATCTGTGTAAATGATACCAGTCTAACTGATCTATGGGTAAATGCTCCTCTGCAGATTGTCATTAAACCAAGCTCTCTGAGCAAAATGAAGACCATCTTTACCCAGGAGATCTTCATTGAGCAGGTACTTCATATACACAGCCACATATCCACAGTTAGCTTCATCTTTTTAGATTAAATATTTCTTAAAGATGTACATACTGTATGTTGTTTATTTGCGATACAGTGCAATATTATTTGATTTGTAATTTGGACTGAATTGGTTCTTTATCCATAGTATTGGCCAGGTGTATTGATATTCTATTGGTTGTTGTCCAGGTGGTCACTGCCCACGCTGTGAGGGTGGCGGTTACCAACAACCTGTGTGCCAAAATCACAGGCTTCCTGCCCGTCCACTGTATCTACCAGATGCTCCGCAGCAGAGCCTTCACCAAGCGTAAGGTCTCCATCAAGGTAGGCCTTTCTCCAGTCTGTGGTTATGTTATTGGCCTCATGCCTTTTCTCTTCATTCATGGATCCATCTACTGGCTATTTCCATTGAACAAGGGTCATGGCTTTGGTGAGCAGCATGGAGAATTCCACCTGCTATATTTTGAGACATGGGAATGAGAACTCACACCTGATCAATTGTTTTTTACTGGTGCTGGTCTCTTGGTACAATAGCCTATACAACAAATACATATCGATATACTAGGGATGTGCATCTTTCCCTTTCAAGGTGATTAGATGCGTATCTATACACATGAGCTCCGATACGATACAGGAATGATACGTTTTAGTTGAAAACGTTTCGATGCGGTTCAGTTTGATTAGAGAACGAATCAATGCGGTACGATACGATTCAATGCACTAACATTTGTTGCATAATCACATTCATTTTCCATTCTAAATTAAAATCTCCTGCTGATGGAGCTTATGAGCTAGGCCTGTCTGAGCTGACGTGTGTGTGTGTGTGTGTGTGTGTGTAAATTATTTATGTCTATGGTGTATGTACTATGTTGGCACCTGAGCTGAGCCATAAGGGAGACTAACTGCTGCCACTATCAGATGGGCTGGCAGGCAAGGTAGGCTATATTTTTTGGTTCTGAAATCACTATGACCCACTAATTGTTGTCATTTTTGCAGATTAAGTGTTTGCACTAGTAATGTGTCCATATTTATCGTTTACAAATTAGCTATGACATACTGTCCAAACAGATCTGTGAGGAAGGTGGATCCTTTTAAATATGCTATTGGACCATAAACAGATTTGGCAAATGTATCTATGTAGTCCAAATAATGACAATCAACGCTTTTTGGAAATATACACCGCTGAAGTTGGAAGTTTACATACACCTTAGACAAATACATTTAAACTAAATTTTTCACATTTCCTGAAATTCACCACTTTATTTTAAGAATGTGAAATGTCAGAATAATAGTAGAGAGAATGATTTATTTCATATTTTATTTCTTTCATCACATTCCCAGTGGGTCAGAAGTTTACATACACTCAATTAGTATTTGGTAGTATTGCCTTTAAATTCTTTAACTTGGGTCAAACGTTTTGGGTAGCCTTCCACAAGCTTCCCACAATAAGTTGGGTGAATTTTGGCCCATTCCTCCTGACAGAGCTGGTGTAACTGAGTCAGGTTTGTAGGCCTCCTTGCTCGCACACGCTTTTTCAGTTCTGCCCACAGATTTTCTATGGGATTGAGGTCAGGGCTTTGTGATGGCCACTCCAATACTTTGACATTCTTGTCCTTAAGCCATTTGCCACAACTTTGGTAGTATGCTTGGGGTCACTGTCCATTTGGAAGACCCATTTGCGACCAAGCTTTAACTTCCTGACTGATGTCTTGAGATGTTGCTTCAATATATCCACCTAATTTTCCTCCTCATGATGCCATCTATTTTGTGAAGTGCACCAGTCCCTCCTACAGCAAAGCACCCTCACAACATGATGTTGCCACCCCCGTGCTTCACGGTTGGGATGTTGTTCTTCGGCTTGCAAGCCTCCCACTTTTTCCTCCAAACATAACGATGGTCATTATGGCCAAACAGTTGTATTTTTGTTTCATCAGACCAGAGGACATTTCTCCAAAAAGAACGATCTTTGTCCCCATGTGCAGTTGCAAACCGTAGTCTGGCTTTTTTATGACGGTTTTGGAACAGTGGCTTCTTCTTTGCTGAGCGGCCTTTCAGGTTATGTCAAATCAAATCAAATGTATTTGTCACATACACAAATTCTTGTGCTTCTAGTTCCGACCATGCAGTAATATCTAACAAGTAATATAACCTAACAATTACACAACAATTACCTTATACACACAAGTGTAAAGGAATTAATACGAATATGTACATAAAAATATATAAATGAGTGATGGCCGAACGGCATAGGCAGGATGCAGTAGATGGTATAGAGTACAGTATATACATATGAGATGAGTAATGTAGGGTATGAGAACATTATATAAAGTGGCATTGTTTAAAGTGGCTAGTGATACATTTAATTACATCAAGATGGAAAGATGCAGTAAATGGTATAGCGTACAGTTTATACATATGGGATGAGTAATGTAGGGTATGTAAACATTATATAAAGTGGCTAGTGATAAATTGAATCCATCAATTTTTCCATTATTAAAGTGGCTGGAGTTGAGTCAGTATGTTGGCAGCAGCCACTCAATGTTAGTGATGGCTGTTTAACAGTCTGATGGCCTTGAGATAGAAGCTGTTTTTCAGTCTCTCGGTCCCCGCATTGATGCACCTGTACTGACCTCGCCTTCTGGATGATAGCGGGGTGTACAGGCAGTGGCTCGGGTGGTTGTTGTCCTTGATGATCTTTTTGGCCTTCCTGTGACATCGGGTGGTGTAGGTGTCCTGGAGGGCAGGTAGTTTGCACCCGGTGATGCGTTGTGCAGACCTCACTACCCTCTGGAGAGCCTTCCGGTTATGGGCGGAGCAGCTGCCGTACCAGGCGGTGATACAGCTCGACAGGATGCTCTCGATTGTGCATCTGTAAAAGTTTGTGAGTGTTTTTGGTGACAAGCCGAACTTCTGCGCCTTCTTCACCACGCTGTCTGTGTTTCAGTTTGTCCGTGATGTGTATGCCGAGGAACCTAAATCTTTTCACCTTCTCCACTACTGTCCCGTCGATGTGGATAGGGGGTGCTCCCTCTGCTGTTTCCTGAAGTTCACGATCAGCTCCTTTGTTTTGTTGACATTGAGTGTGAGGTTATTTTCCTGACACCACACTCCGAGGGCCCTTACCTCCTCCCTGTAGGCCGTCTCGTCGTTGTTGGTAATCAAGCCTACCACTGTAGTGTCGTCTGCAAACTTGATGATTGAGTTGGAGGCGTGCATGGCCACGCAGTCATGGGTGAACAGGGAGTACAGGAGAGGGCTGAGAACGCACCATTGTGGGGCCCCAGTGTTGAGGATCAGCGGGGTGGAGATGTTGTTTCTTACCCTCACCACCTGGGGGCGGCCCGTCAAAGTTCAGGACCCAGTTGCACAGGACGGAGTCGAGACCCAGGGTAGTTTCAAAGCACTTCCTGATGACGGAGGTGAGTGCTACGGGGCGATAGTTGTTTAGCTCAGTTACCTTAGCTTTCTTGGGAACAGGAATGTCCCAGGAATGTCTCTTCATTCAGGTTACAATATCTCACTTTCGGTTATTTGAAAATGAAATAATCGCCAAAATATCACTTTTTTTTAAACGAGCCATAGAATGCTGGTTGCAATTTCAGTTTAATCCACCAGAAAAAAACAGAACAAGTATTACAACAAATATTATGGTTAAACTCAAATATACTAATTGATGATGAAAACCCCTTTTTGAGATTGTCTTTTAACTGTATAATCTTTAATGATATAATTAGGACTGGTGGAGTTATGTCACACATGCAGCTAACAAAAATATATGGAAATGTCAAGCTCTATCCAAAATTACAACCAACTGATTGCAGTATTACCTCAATTGGAGGAGGAAAGTGGAAGGGGGAGAAGGTAAGGAACTTCTCTGTCGACCCTGCATTAAAGACCAACATTTAATTTTTTTAAAACATTGTGATGAATAAAAGAAGTATACTAGTTGCATTTAAGGACCAGAAAATTGACAGCTGCAAAATACAAGTTGCAAAATAGTTCGGAAGATATTTTTGCTGTGTTTATGAACTGATGCACAAAACAATGCTGGATTCAACATTTTAAATTGAACTTATTATACAAAATTCTTGCAACGAATAGAATGTTATCTATAGTGCATTCGGAAAGTATTCAGACCCCTTGACTTTTTCCACATTTTGTTACATTACAGCCTTATTCTAAAATGTATTAATTAGTTGTTTCCCCTCATCAATCTACACACAATACCCTATAAAGACAAAGCAATAACAGTTAATTTTTTTTTCAAATGTATGAAGAAAATAATTATCACATTTTACGTAAGTATTCAGCCCCTTTACTCTGTACTTTGTTGAAGCACCTTTTGGCAGCGATTACAAACTTCTTGGGTATGAAGCTACAAGCTTGGCACACCTGTATTTGGGGAGTTTTGGATGGGGAGCATCGCTGCACAGCTATTTTCAGGTCTCTCCAGAGAGTTTCTATTGGGTTCAAGTCTGGGCTCTGGATGGGCCACTCAACGACATTCAGAGACCTGACCCGAAGCCACTCCTGCGTGGTCTTGGCTGTGTGCTTAGGGTCGTTGTCCTGCTGGAAGGTGGCCCTTCGACCAAGTCTGACGTACTGAGTGCTCTGGCGCAGGTTTTCATCAAGGGTCTCTGTACTTTGCTTATTTCATCTTTCCCTTGATCCTGACTAGTCTCCCAGTCCCTGCCGCTGAAAAACATCCCCACCACATGATGCTGCCACCAGCATGCTTCACTGTAGGGATGGTGCCAGATTTCCTCCAGATGTGACGCTTGGCATTCAGGCCAAAGAGTTCAATCTTGGTTTCATCAGACCAGATAATCTTGTTTCTCATGGTCAGAGTCCTTTCAGGTGCCTTTTGGCTGCAGCGATGGTTGTCCTTCTGGAAAGTTCTCCCATCTCCACAGAAGAACTCTGTAGCTCTGTCAGAGTGACCATTGTTTTCTTGGTCACCTCCCTGACCAAGGCCCTTCGCCCCAGATTGCTCAGTTTGGCCGGGCGGCCAGCTCTAGGAAGAGTTTTGGTGGTTCTAAACTAATTCCATTTAAGAATGATGGAGACAACTGTGTTCTCGGGGACCTTCAATGCTGCCAACATTTTTTGGTACCCTTCCCCAGATCTGTGCCTCGACACATTCCTGTCTCGGAGCTCTACGAACAATTCCTTCGACGTCATGCACTGTCACCTGTGGGACCTTATATACATTTAGACAGGTGTGTGCCTGTCCAAATCAATTGAATTTACCACAGGTGGACTCCAATCAAGTTGTAGAAACATCTCAAGGATGATCAATAGAAACAGCATGTTTTCTGTGAACAGACAATCATTATATCACTTGTCTTGGTACTGCCCATATGTAGCTTTTTTTGGTCGGTGGTTCAGGAATGGCTGAAAAAATCACAACATTTATCTAAAGCTAGCTCTGCAAATAGCACTGCTGGGTGACTTGAAAAGCCGTACACAATCTATCAATAATATAATAATACTCTTGGTCATCTTTAATTTTTTAATTCTGGAGAAACTATGAGAGTAGAAAGGTTCAGAACTTTTGTGAAACATCACAGCACAGTTGAAACATATATGTCAACTTGCAGCGACGAGACAAGATCGTAGGGGGGGTAATATATATATTTTTTAAAGAGCCCACAATCTGTTACTAGCTTACTTTATTACGGTAAAACACAATTTTCCATAGGTTGTCACTCAACTAATTAAACCTAATATCACGCAAGCCATGGTAGCGTTTTAATGCTAAAGGTGCCGAGGAGATGTGGTCAGCCCGCAAAGCTGGGCACAGTGTGCAGTTTGACAAGGCTATTGGTATTACCTGGAGTTGCAAAATGCTAAATGACTTGGAGATGAATGACTGTCTCAACAGTTACATCCAGTTAGACACTGAAGGGGATGACGAATCAGTTGTGACAGAAGATGAGGTCTTTTCGGAAACTAGAAAGAATGTAATATGAGCAAAATACATTTCTAGAACAAACTTTTGTGAACTGGTGGTTCGTAAAGTTTGAATATGTTTTCTGACCAATGCATGCTACAATTGGATCAGTTTTGGGTCTGCAGAACAATGCACTTGTATCTTAAACATTTTAATTGGCGACCGATGCGTATCGGTGAATCGTTACATCCCTATAATATACACATTAATGCTGTTGTACTCCATCTTGTCTCCTATAGGACTGGATCTACAGGCAGCTGTGTGAGACGTCCAGTCCTCTCCACACCCAGCTGCTGTCCCTCATCAACGTCTACATCAACTCCATCCTCACCCCGGGCCTCCAAGGCCAACCCCAAGGCCGCCAATGACCGAGCAGGAGGTCCTCACCGTCTACCAAGGCTCAGCTGGGGTGAGCGTTGTCACTGCATAAACGCATCTACACAAACACACAGTAACCAAAGGGTTAACTATGCTATAAATGTCTCTGAATTTATTAATTGAATCAGTACAGATTGATACATTTGTTTTCAATTGAATTGGAGGTCAAAACCCATTTCATCAATGCTAATAATGAGACAAACTTGTAGGGTGCAGAATTCCAGTACATTTCCCCAAATTCCTTGGTTTTCCAGAAATCCTTTTTAGAAGATTCCTGATTATTTCCTCCTGATTCCGTGAATCTTCCACCTGGGAATTTTGGGTAACCTACTGGAATTTTGCATCCCTAGAGTCACATCAACCTAGCTCAATTAATAGCCCCCAGATAGTATGTCCTTATATGTGTGTGTGTGTGTATGTATGTATGTACAGTTGAAGTCGGAGGTTTACATACACTTAGGTTGGAGTCATTAAAACTCGTTTTTCAACCACTCCACAAATTTCTTGTTAACAAACTATAGTTTTGGCAAGTCGGTTAGAACATCTACTTTGTGCATGACACAAGTCATTTTTCCAACAATTGTTTACAGACAGATTATTTCACTTTTAATTCACTGTATCACAATTCCAGTGGGTCAGAAGTTTACATGACTGTGCCTTTTAAACAGCTTGGAAAATTCCAGAAAATTATGTCATGGCTTTAGAAGCTTCTGATAGGCTGATTGACATAATTTGAGTCAATTGGAGGTGTACCTGTGGATGTATTTCAAGACCTACCTTCAAACTCAGTGCCTCTTTGCTTGACATCATGGGAAAATCAAAAGAAATCAGCCAAGACCTCAGAAAAAAAAGTCTGGTTCATCGTTGGGAGCAATTTCCAAACGCCTGAAGGTACCATGATCATCTGTACAAACAATAGTACGCAAGTATAAACACCATGGGACCACGCAGCTGTCATACCGCTCAGGAAGGAGGTGCGTTCTATCTCCTAGAGATGAACGTACTTTGGGCAAAAAGTTTGACCCAAGTTAAACAATTTAAAGGCAATGCTACCAAATACGAATTGAGTATGTAAAGTTCTGACCCACTGGGAATATGATGAAATAAATAATTCTCTCTACTATTATTCTGACATTTCACATTCTTAAAATAAAGTGGTGATCCTAACTGACCTAAGAAAGGGAATTTTTACTAGGATTAAATGTCAGGAATTGTGGAAAAACTGAGTTTAAATATATTTGGTTAAGGTGTATGTAAACTTCCGACTTCAAGTGTGTGTGTGTGTGTGTGTGTGTGTGTGTGTGTGTGTGTGTGTGTGTGTGTGTGTGTGTGTGTGTGTGTGTGTGTGTGTGTGTGTGTGTATATACACTGCTCAAAAAAATAAAGGGAACACTTAAACAACACAATGTAACTCCAAGTCAATCACACTTCTGTGAAATCAAACTGTCCACTTAGGAAGCAACACTGATTGACAATAAATTTCACATGCTGTTGTGCAAATGGAATAGACAAAAGGTGGAAATTATAGGCAATTAGCAAGACACCCCCAATAAAGGAGTGGTTCTGCAGGTGGTGACCACAGACCACTTCTCAGTTCCTATGCTTCCTGGCTGATGTTTTGGTCACTTTTGAATGCTGGCGGTGCTCTCACTCTAGTGGTAGCATGAGACGGAGTCTACAACCCACACAAGTGGCTCAGGTAGTGCAGCTCATCCAGGATGGCACATCAATGCGAGCTGTGGCAAGAAGGTTTGCTGTGTCTGTCAGCGTAGTGTCCAGAGCATGGAGGCGCTACCAGGAGACAGGCCAGTACATCAGGAGACGTGGAGGAGGCCGTAGGAGGGCAACAACCCAGCAGCAGGACCGCTACCTCCGCCTTTGTGCAAGGAGGAGCACTGCCAGAGCCCTGCAAAATTACCTCCAGCAGGCCACAAATGTGCATGTGTCAGCATATGGTCTCACAAGGGGTCTGAGGATCTCATCTCGGTACCTAATGGTAGTCAGGCTACCTCTGGCGAGCACATGGAGGGCTGTGCGGCCCCACAAAGACATGCCACCCCACACCATGACTGACCCACCGCCAAACCGGTCATGCTGGAGGATGTTGCAGGCAGCAGAACGTTCTCCACGGCGTCTCCAGACTCTGTCACGTCTGTCACATGTGCTCATGTGCTCAGTGTGAACCTGCTTTCATCTGTGAAGAGCACAGGGCGCCAGTGGCGAATTTGCCAATCTTGGTGTTCTCTGGCAAATGCCAAACGTCCTGCACGGTGTTGGGCTGTAAGCACAACCCCCACCTGTGGACGTCAGGCCCTCATACCACCCTCATGGAGTCTGTTTCTGACCGTTTGAGCAGACACATGCACATTTGTGGCCTGCTGGAGGTAATTTTGCAGGGCTCTGGCAGTGCTCCTCCTTGCACAAAGGCGGAGGTAGCGGTCCTGCTGCTGGGTTGTTGCCCTCCTACGGCCTCCTCCACGTCTCCTGATGTACTGGCCTGTCTCCTGGTAGCGCCTCCATGCTCTGGACACTACGCTGACAGACACAGCAAACCTTCTTGCAACAGCTCGCATTGATGTGCCATCCTGGATGAGCTGCACTACCTGAGCCACTTGTGTGGGTTGTAGACTCCGTCTCATGCTACCACTAGAGTGAAAGCACCGCCAGCATTCAAAAGTGACCAAAACATCAGCCAGGAAGCATAGGAACCTGTGGTCACCACCTGCAGAACCACTCCTTTATTGGGGGTCTTGCTAATTGCCTATAATTTCCACCTTTTGTCTATCCCATTTGCACAACAGCATGTGACATTTATTGTCAATCAGTGTTGCTTCCTAAGTGGACAGTTTGATTTCACAGAAGTGTGATTGACTTGGAGTTACATTGTGCTGTTTAAGTGTTCCCTTTATTTTTTTGAGCAGTGTATATATATATCTCTATCCTTCCCTCTTCATGCTGTAAAATGTTGATAACTAATTGGTTGTAAAAGTGTTTTACACAATTGCTGAGTGGTGCACATTTGAAAAGCAGGCTGTGATATAAAACCACCATGTAAAGACATTTCAACATCAAATGATAGTTGGTCTGTTTCAATTAATCCAGTCATTCGTTATGTTTGGAGGCCATTGGGAGTAAATTGCCTTCAATATCATTATGGTCTCCCCGAGCTATTGGGCTGTCAGCAGCCACTGACTGATATGATATTTAATGATGTCATACATCAGCCATGCCGTATAGATGTCCCGTCATCCACTTGATTATTTTATTCCGCATTGGTCGCCGTAGAAGGGGAGGCCATTTGTTGCTAGTGGTCCATTGGCTCTGCAGTGTAGAAGACTGGGGTGACCTGCCCCTGACCTCTGCTCGTCTCGTTTTCTCCCTCTTCTCTCAGGTCTTGTTCTCTCCATCACTATCCGTCTCTCTCTCTGGCAGGTTGAGGGTGGTCGAGGGGTGCGTTCCAGATACAGCATCACCACACAGCTCCTCATCCTCTACTATATTCTGTCCTATGAAGAGGCTCTACTGACCAATACTAAACAACTCTGTATGTATCCTACTGTACAGTGTCTCCTCCTGGCTATGTACCATAGTGTATGCTACTCCTGAACACCATTCATTCAGCCACACTTGGCTTCTCTCCGAGCCACCCTGTTGCTGCTTCTCCTCTTTCATTGTTTTCTCCTCCATTGAAGATGGTATGCTGTGTTTGAGAAGGTCAGAGAGAGAAAGTGTGTACGGGGGCAAGAGAAAGGCGGGCTTTGTCTTTTGTTGTTAAGCTACTAGGAAACTCTCTATTGCTTGGGGGGTTTCCTTCCCCCAGCTTCGCTTTCTCTCAGGAGAGGTGTTACCTAGGGCTGTTGTGGTGATCATATTACCGCTACACCAGCAGTCACGAGTCATGACTGCAGTAAAATAATCTCTTCTTATGCACTAATGGCCTGGTACTCAGTGCTCTATAGTACCTCTAAATACTCTGACATCAATGCAAGTGCAATCAAAAATCACATCAAACATTTATCAAAAGAGTATTGTGCTTTTAAAACTCACCTCACTGTGATGATCAATTTGAAGAAAGAAGTTCAACAACAGGTTAAAACTGAGTGAAAAACATGGTCGTTGTGGATGTTGTTTCAAAGCCTGTTTCAAACAATGAAATGGACAGTGCTTTCTAAGGTGATGATTAATTCAAAGCATCCATACACATATTAGAGCTTATGCATACGCTTAGGCCTATATATGAGCCCAAGCCTGAAAAAACAAAACTGAATTAAAATAATTATTGTGCGGTTATACATGACATAGCCTACCGCATATTACGCACGGCAGAAAACATTAAAACGGATTTAAGATGTATTTATATTTATTATGGATCCCTATTCTCTTCCTGGGGTCCAGCTAAATTAAGGTAGTTTATACAATTTTAAAAACATTACAATACATTCACAGATTTCACAACACACTGTGTGCCCTCAGGCCCCTAATTCACCACTAACACACATCTACAGTACTAAATCCATGTGTATGTTATTGTGTGTATGCATGTGTCTGTGCCTATGTTTGAGTTGCTTCACAGTCCCCGCTGTTCCATAAGATGTATTTTTAGCAGTTTTTTAAATACATTTTTACTGCTTGCGTCAGTTACTTGATGTGGAATAGAGTTCCATGTAGTCATGGCTCTATGTAGTACTGTGTGCCTCCCGACTGTTCTGGACTTGGGGACTGTGAAGATACCTTTGCTGGCATGTCACTCCAGTGTTAATCTGCTAAATTGTAATTATTCGATTTATTGCCTACCTCATGCCTTTTGCACACATTGTATATAGATTCTCTTTTTTCTACCATGTTATTGACTTGTTTATTGTTTACTACATGTGTAACTCTGTGTTGTTGTCTGTTCACACTGCTATGCTTTATCTTGGCCAGGTCGCAGTTGCAAATGAGAACTTGTTCTCAACTAGCCTACCTGGTTAAATAAAGGTGAAATAAAAAAAAATAATAATAAAAATAAAAAAATAAAATGTCTTGTGAGGTATGGATGGAAGCTGTGTGCTAGTAATTTAAACAGACAGCTCGGTACGTCAACATGTTAATACCTCTCACAAATACAAGTAGTGATGAAGTCAATCTCTCCTCCACTTTGAGCCAGGAGAGATTGACATGCATATTATTAATGTTAGCTCTCTGTGTACATCCAAGGGCCAGCTGTGCTGCCATTTTCTGTGCCATCTGAAATTTTCCTAAGTCCCTTTTTGTGGTTCCTGACCACACGACTGAACAATAGTCCCGGTGCGACAAAATTAGGGCCTGTAGGACCTGCCTTGTTGATAGTGCTGTTAAAACCTCTCTGGGATAGATGGGACGCTTGCGTCCCAACAGCCATGTCAAAATGTAGAGCGCCAAATTCAAAAAAATTATATAAAATTAAACTTGATTAAATCACACATATAAGATATCAAATTAAAGCTACACTCGTTGTGAATCCAGCCAACATGTCAGATTTCAAAAAGGCTTTTCGGCGAAAGCAAACGAAGCTATTATCTGAGGATACACCATAGTAAACAGAGAGAGAAGCATATTTCAACCATGCCGGCGCTACTCAAAACGCAGAAATAAAATATAAAAAACGCATTACCTTTCATGAGATTCTTTTGTTGGCACTCCAATATGTCCCATAAACATCACAAGTGGTCCTTTAGTTCGATTAATTCCGTCCATATATATCCAAATTGTCCATTTATTTGGCGCCGTTGTACCAGGAAAAACAGCGTTCAATTTGAGCAAAATCACGACACAATATCTAACAAAAAAATACCTCTAAACTTTGCCAAAACATTTCAAAGTACTTTTGTAATACAGCTTAAGGTATTTGTAAACGTTAATAATCGATCAAATTGAAGACAGGTCAATCTGTTTTCAATACAGGATATCAACAAACTCACGGAACATTTCATTTCTTGCCCAAATCTCAAACATAAACAAACGACGTCACTCCACTTCCGGGTTAATATCGTTTTCACCTCACTATGAAAAAACCTTAACCATTTTCCATACAATGGCGACATCCAGTGGAAGCAGTAGAAACTGCGCATTTACTGATTAGAATTCTGGTTTGCCCAACACAATCCATTGAACATAGAGGAACTGAACAATAAAAAAGTTAGTCCTCAGGGTTTTGACTGCTATATAAGTTCTGTTATACTTACAGATATGATTCAAACTGTTTTAGAAACTTCAGAGTGTTTTCTATCCAAATCTACTAATTATATGCATATCTTATATTCTGGGGATGAGTAGCACGAAGTTGAAATTGCGCACGCTATTTTTCCCTAAGTGAAAACTCTGCACCCTATCCTAGAGAAGTTAAAAAACTTCTTCAGGCTAGGGTCCTTTTTTCTCAATTTCCGCCTGACTGACGTGCCCAAAGTAAACTGCCTGTTGCTCAGGCCCTGAAGCCAGGATATGCATATAATTGGTACCATTGGAAAGAAGACACTTTGAAGTTTGTAGAACTTCTAAAATATTGTAGGAGACTATAACACAATAGATATGGTAGGAGACAATCCAAAGAAAAACCAACCAGAATTTTTTTGTTTGGTTGAGAGCCCATACTCTTACAATGGAAAGTATAGGGAAATAATTAAATCTAGCTTCCCAGTATGCAATTCCTATGGCTTCCACTGGGTGTCAGCACTCAATGTTCAAGGTTTCAGGTTTGTTTCTTCCAAAACGAGTAAGAATATGGAGTTTTAGTACAGGAACACACTATTGGAAATTTGTGTATGTGTGCGCGATGAAGACAAGACGCACCTGCTAATATCGTTTTCCTATTGAACATACTTCTTTCCATATGAAATATTATAGTTTGATTACATTTTAGGGTATCTGAGGAGTCAATATAAACGTATTTTGACTTGTTTTAGCAAAGTTTAGCGGGAGATTTTTGGATTCCTTTCTCTGCAGGTAGAACGAGTGGATTACTCAATTCAATGGCGCCAACTAAACAGACTTTTTGGGATATAAAGAAGGATTTTATCTCACATTATGACTCTACATGTTATAGCTGGGACCCTTTGGAAGACAAATCAGAGGAAGATTTTCAAAAAGTAAGTGAATATTTAATCGCTATTTGTGAATTTATGAAACCTGTGCAGGTGGAAAAATATTTTGTGGGGTGCTGTCCTCAAACAATCGCATGGCATGCTTTCGCTGTAATGGCTACTGTAAATTGGGCAGTGCAGTTAGATTAGCAAGAATTTAAGCTTTCAACCGATATAAGACACTTTGTTTAATATCCATAATTTTTATGAATATTTATTTGAATTGCGCACCCTCCAGTTTCACCGGAAGTTGTCCCGCTAGCGGGACGCCGAACCTTAGGTAGAGCAGCGCTTTATTATGGATATACTTCTCCCCATCTTAGCTACTGTTGTATCAATATGTTTTGACCATGACAGTTTACAATCCAGGGTTACTGCAAGCAGTTTAGTCACCTTAATTGGCTCAATTTCCACATAATTTTTTACAAGATTTAGTTGAGGTTAAGGGCTTAGTGAATGATTTATCCCAAATACAATGCTTTTAGTTTTAGAAAAATGTAGGACTAACTTATTCCTTGCCACCCACTCTGAAACTAACTGCAGTTTTTTGTTAAACGTTGCAGTCATTACAGTCGCTGTAGCTGACATGTATAGTGTTGAGTCATCCGCATACTTAGACACACTGGCTTTACTCAAAGCCAGTGGCATGTCATTAGTAAAGCTTGAAAAAAGCTGTCCTGGGCAATTCCTGATTCTACCTGGATTATAATGGAGAGGCTTCCATTAAAGAACACCCTCTGTGTTCTGTTACAAGTAACTGTTTATCCACAATATAGCAGGGGGTGTAAAGCTATAACACAAGTTTTTCCAGCAGCAAACTATGATCGATAATGTCAAAAGCTGCACTGAAGTCTAACAAGACAGCTCCCACAATCTTTTATCATCAATTTCTCTCAGCCAATCATCAGTCATTTGTATCAGTGCTGTGCTTGTTGAATGTCCTTCCCTATAAGCTTGCTGAAAGTTTGTCAATTTGTTTATTGTAAAATAGCATTGTATCTGGTCAAACACCATTTAAAAAAAAAAGTTTACTAAGGGTTGGTAACAGGCTGTTTGGTCGGCTATTTGAGCCAGTGAAGGGGCTTTACTATTCTTAGGTAGCGGAATAACCTTTGCTTCCCTCCAAGCCTGGGGGCACACACTTTCTAGTAGGCTTAAATTGAAGATATGGCAAATAGGAGTGGCAATATTGTCCACTATTATCCTCAGTAATTTTACATCCATGTTGTCAGACCCCGGTGGCTTGTCATTGTTGATGGACATCAAAAGAAATGTCACCTCTTCCACACTCACTTTACGGAATTCAAAATTACAATGCTTGTCTTTCATAATTTGGTCAGATATACTTGGATGTGTAGTGTCAGTGTTTGCTGCTGGCATGTCATGCCTAAGTTTGCAATATCAGTTGGTTTTGTGATGAATGAGCCATCTGAATCAATGAATGATGGAGCTGAGTTTTTTCCAAAAATCTAATTTAAGATTCTCCAAAGATTTTTACTATCATTCTTTGTCATTTATCTTTGTTTCATAGTGTAGTTTCTTCTTTTTATTCCGTTTAGACAAATGATTTCTCAATTTGCAATACGTTTTGCCAATTGGTTGTGCAGCCAGACATATTTGCCATTCCTTTTGCCTTATCCCTCTCAACCATACAGGTCTTTGTTACATAATTGGTCTAGTGTATTCTCCAAAATTAAACCAATTCTATTAATCGCCTTTGAGTATGTGCTCTATTATTATGCATACTGGATGGACTGGTTACCTTATGCTACGCTCCAAACTTTCTATCCATGAGTCTGGGAGATTTTGCAGTGCTGCTTTACAGAGTTAGCCTACAATTATCGTGAATTAGTATTAGCCTAGTAATAGGGTATTTTTAAAATATTTTCATAATTTAATAGGCTGACACGTTACCTCTCTCTCTCTCTCTCTCTCCTTTATTTCTTTGTCGAATGCGCAGAGAGTGGGGCTGTCAACAGTTTAAGGAAATATGTTTTGTTGTGAAAACATGTCATTATCGATGTTCCCGAACAGATTTCACTTGGTTTCCCGAATGAAGCACTGGGTAGCTGCAGGAACAGGGTTGGATATCCCATGGCATACAGAGTTTGGGCAGAATATCACCTGTCGCACAGCGAGAGGCTACATGCTTCTCAAACAGTGCATGCTCCTCAAACAGGGGATGATGTATGGAGTGAAATAACCGAAGTAGCCTACCCAGCATGATAAAAAAAAAAAATTATTAAAAAGCGGCCTCCATTCGCTATTCGAGTGCACACAGATGATGTGATAATGGGCCATTTTTAAATTGAAACTAATTTTACATATTAGTAAAGAAAATATTAAATTGAGTATAGTCTGATTGTTGAAAATATGATCACTTGATGAGAGAACAGCATGTGCAGCCTGAGGCAAAGAACCGAGCGCAATCTTTTTTTGCTACATTTTTTTGCGATATCAATAGACTATAGTTGCATAATGCAGCCCATATGTTTTTATTTTTAAAACATTCTGAGGTTTTTATCATTCGCAACTTAAGTTGTCAAATAACTCTAAATCTAGCATATAGGACCGGTTTCAAATGATAGCCACTTCATATGCACACTCGCTCCGGAATGGGAAAAATATCCTTTCCACTTTATTCAGCAAAGTTCAGTTAGATTCTTCTTACTATAAAATCATATACTATTAAATAATGGCACAGGACTTACAGTATAAGTATATCTTGTCTGCTAAATGAACAAGCTTAGTCTATTGCATGGCACAAATCCAGATAACGTACAGTAGGCCAACTCATATTCTGTTCTTCTGAAATGCATTTTCTTCATATATTGTTTCTTTAGACCTGCCTAAAATAAATAATGGATTTATTGTGGTGATGTATATTAAAAATATTTATTTGACTTTTTTAAAATGTAAATGTTCCAAAGGCGCTGTGAGAGAAATTACAAGATTGTTATAATACTGTTATTGCGCTAAATGGTTGTTTTATGCAACAGAATAGAGGGTTCTTATAACTCTATTGTGTCTGTGTGAACTGAAAGTTGGCCACTGGGTGGCTTCATGTTGACAGAAGATTTACCATGTGTTTGGGTGATAAACCTAACAAGACAGCATTCCATAGCATGAGTTAATGTTTCTGTTCTATAAGGTACCAGGGAGAGATGGCTCGGGGCCAGACCCTGTTTTATACACAATGAGAACAGTTTTTAAAGCAGATACTGTCTGTTAATTATTAGTATCTTTCATACAAATGTTAACCTTGTGACCCATTCCATACATCTGTTGTTTGTCATGAACATTCAGGAGGATGTACTTTACTGTAAAAAAGGGTTGTATTCTTTGTCTCGGGGCTCTCAACGAATCAGCTGAGGGTGATTCGTCGACCAGCCATCGTTATCGCAGAGCACTCAATCGATTCACTTAATGTGTTGTATTGTATTGACCCGCTCCCTTATTAATAAGTGAATAAAGATTTTGTTTAAGTAGAACTCTGACTTGTGTGATAAGTTTGTCTCCTCATTTGATAGTAAATTAATTAACCACCACAGCGCATATCAGCAGCTTGTATGTGGATTGTATGCGTGGAGGCCTGGACGTGTTTATGTTAACGGTCAATTACCGTGAGACCGATAGTCTTTTGCATGACAATAACTGGCTGACAAAATGTCATATTTTCCACATCCCTAGTGTTACCTACTACACTTAGCAGAGTCAGTATTTCTTGGATGATAAGAGGTCTTCCCACCTTTCGTTAGTCCTCATTTACATCAGTGTTAGTTTAATAATATGCTCTGCTTTCCTCCTAATTGTTGTGTTGATCTAAGTGCCGATGCACCCTCCAAGCAGAAATAATGATTCCCATCAGCGGTGTGTTAATGAAGCCATGTCAGTGAAGAATCACCCCACTCTGGAAGCACTCACACTGGGTGTTTTTAAATAGACAGCAGGGCCAAATTAACCTCTCCTCTCCTTCCTCTCACCTCAGCTCTGTTGCAGAGGAAGCCCAAGTCGTACTCTGCAACACTCATGGACCAGATCCCCATCAAATACCTAATCACCCAGGGCCTGCAACAGGAGCTGGGGGTAAGTACAGCAAATGTACAGGGTATCCCTCAGTTATTTTTTTATTTTTTTTTATTTATTTTATTTTATTTTTATATTTTAAATTTATTATTTTTTAAATATTTATATATATTTTTTATTTTTTATTTTTTTATTTGCTATATTGTATTTACTTCGCCACCATGGCCTTTTTTATATTTTTATTTATTTATATATATATTTTGTTTGCCTTCACCTCCCTTATCTCACCTCACTTGCTCACATTGTATATAGACTTATTTTTCACTGTATTATTGACTGTATGTTTGTTTTACTCCATGTGTAACTATGTGTTGTTGTATGTGTCGAACTGCTTTGCTTTATCTTGGCCAGGTCGCAATTGTAAATGAGAACGTGTTCTCAATTTGCCTACCTGGTTAAATAAAGGTGAAATAAATAAAAAAGTACTTATTACAGTAAGTTAGTGCGTCTTTGAATGTACATATTGTTAATCGATCATATTTAAAGATGAACCAGTATCTGGGCAAAGGTGATGAATGAAATGACAAATATGACGAGATCTCCTTTCTGCCCAAAAAGCTACCATTCACGCTACCATTCATTAGCTCTGCAAGTGTTATATTGTCAAAATACATTCGTTACTCACCAAATATGCCTGGCCTGCCTGCAACTATTATAATTTACTGCCGTTACACAAGGTATGTACGTCCAAGAAAGGTAAAAAAATGTATAATACAACCACCCCAAAAAAAGATAAATGTAGCATTTTTGACCAGAAGAGGCACCTTTTTTGGAAGTACATACCGGGTTTAACGGCAGTAAATGACAATAGTTGCATGCAGCTTGAATGGTAGCTTTCTGGGCAGAGAGGAGATCTCGTCATATTCCACGCCTCCTTTGCCCAGATACTGGTTCAAATTAAAGCCTTACTCAGCACCCAGATCATTTACAGGGTCAACTGTATAATTTGTAACTTTAACTGTAAAGTGCAATTTGTTATATATTTTTTACCTGATATTTGTTAATGTTATGAAAGCAGCTAGTCAGCCTACTGATGAACCTACAACACTTTCTCTTTAGGGCCTCCAGGAAGTTCAGGTACTCACCCTTTTGCCAGGTAACCAGTGTTTAGTGTAGGCTACTATCAACCTAATGCAAGCCGTTCTTACCTGCCAATTTGTAACACTGTGTATTATTTTGGAGGACAATATTCAAACCAACTTGTTTCAGAGTATTAACCTTTAGGGTCAGCATTCTTTTTCTTTTGCTTGTTTTAATGTGACATGTCTTTTAACTCCTCTCCCCCCAGGACTCCACTCGGCCTTGCTGCGTCTGCTGGCCACCAACTACCCCCACCTGTGTATAGTGGAGGACTGGGTGTGTGAGGAGGTGGTGACAGGAACCCTGCCTCTGCTTCGGAGGATGCTGCTCACCTCTAACACTTGTAGATACTCCCAGACACAACTCCACAACGGTGAGACTGGAGAGAGTGAGGGAGAGGGAGTGTGGTAGGGAGGGGGATCGTGGAGTAGGAAGTGGGGAAAGGGGTTTAGGGTTGGAGAGAAACAGTTCTGGGAATGGGGAGTTTACATCTGATTTTATAGGGATAGTTTGTGCAGACCTAGAAAGAGCTCAATAAAGAGTCTATTGTGCAGAGTTGGGCTTTGGGAGTGTAGTTGGGAGTCAATACAGGAGAGTCGGTATAGACTCAGTATTAGTGAGTGGGATAAACACAGGGTCATGTTATGAGGAGGAGATTCAGACGGCTTTAGGAACAGTGTATTGTAATCGTGCAGTAAGAGCTTCAGTGTCTGGAGGATTATCATGCCTCTAATAGAGATGGAGCCCCCTGATGGATCATCATGTGTACGTCCCACATGGCACCCTATTCTCTATATAGTGCAGTACTGTTGTAGTAGTGCAATATGTAGGGCATAGGGTGCCATTTGAGACGCAAACCCCTGACTAAACACTTTCTCGCTGTCACGGAATCAGCCCTACTACTCCTGCATAGCTCCAAGGCACTGCTAACCTAATGTAATGTCATCTGTAAAACTACATCTGATTAGGAGGGAAATAAACTACACACAATTTAATCCAACATTCAAAAGAGACCTTTTCTTTGTAAAAAATAAAATTCTAAATGAGAATCTTAATGTGGAGTTTTTTTTTGTGGTTATGTAATTACACTGATGTGCCACTGAAACAAGTAGCTGTTTTTAGAAAAGGAGGAGAGTGAGAAAGAGGAAGGGACAGAGGGAGAAGGCCCAGAGGTGACGGTTTCCTGTATTACAGTAGACACAGAAAGAGGAATACAGAGAAAGAGAGGAGGGCTCCTACCCTGCAGCAGAACTGAGGCTTGATGCTGCTCAGTGGCGGCTGGGATGCAAGCAGTGCTTTTATATCATGGTGATATTAATAGCCTCTGTTGGGGAGGTTGACCTTTTTAAGTGTATGACTCCGCTGCAGAACAGTGAGGAGTTGACTAGCTCTCTTTCCTTTCTACCCATGCCATCTGTTCCCTCCATCCATGTTGATGTGAATTAACTGGACAAATGAAAGCAAGCCTCACCATTGACCTATGCTATATCACCTTCAAGCTGTTATCTGGTTTCAGATCAGTGGAGTGGAAAGAAAGTAGACTTGATGACATCAAGCCGCTCTATAACACTCTGGGCAAGTTTCCCCAAACCAGAGACAGCCTAGTTCATGATGATAAAATCCATTGAAAGTGATTTTTATTCAAGGACTAGGTTTGATTTCTGTCCGGGAAACCAACCCTAAATATACTGTATTAAGATTCCACTCATGTCTCCCACTACTCTATCACCCTGTCTCCCCAGCCTTCCAGAAGGTTCTGTCCAGTGGTCCTAGACTGATGAGGATGCTGGACCACCTGACCCTGCTTTCATCTGGCGACCTGATCCCCTACGCTGAGGCTCTGATGGGTATCATGGGGCTCCTACTGGGCCCTGGGGTCCCCCTACGCATCCCCCAGACCCTCAACAAGCTCTGGATGGTCCTCAACACCGTCATGCCCCTCAGGTCAGCACGATAAATGTAGGGTTATGGGAAGGGCTGGCTCACTGGATAGTACGACCAGTGATGGGCCATATTCTTGAGTGTAAATGTCAATTACATCAATTTTTTTACATCCTAAATGAATGCCATCTGGATAGGACTTCAGTCTCTCTGTGAAGTGATCCTAGTTAATGAATGAATCAGGCTACTGGTAGGTCAGCTCTTCTGGCCTTCAGCCTCTGTGTGTTCATTGGTGGTGATAAGGGGATTGACCCTCACTGACCCATTGTCCCCAGGAGCAGAGAGCCACAGTCAGCAGGAGCAGGCAGGCAGACCAATCGATGCCCACAAGCTAAGCTGCTCTGTAACCAGGACAGCTCAGGGCAGGATAAAGGGAGGGGTCTCTCCAGGGTTTGGGTTTAATGGATCGTTTTTTTCCTCCTCCTCCCGTCTGTACTCCTCTGTGGTGGTATTGAATGGTGCGGAGGGAGGAAGGAGTGATGAAGCAGGGAGCGGTGGTGTTGGCGTGTCAGCCTCAGAGGAACCATTGATTAATGTCAGCTAGTCTGCAGTAGGGAACACCGACAACAGACTCTTGGTGTAGAAGAACTGTTGGTTACAGCTGATTCTCTGTGAAAGTACAATGTGTCCTTGGTTTAATGGCACCATTTGAGTTTTCAATGGGAAACTAAAAGATATTGCAAGCAATTGGATGGATTTGATTATCACAAAATAAATCTGCAACAGGCATGGCTAGTAGTAACTAAATAATACGTAAAAATAAACATTAAACTATCTTATATTCACGCATAGAAAATGTAAATGTGTGTTCTTATTGGACAGGTTCAGGTACCTCACTGTTGCAATGTGTCTCAAAACGTTTTCTGTCGACTGAACATGCTCCTGCTTTCTGTCCCTGAATGAGTGTTGTAACTGAGTCATGTTCAGTCGGCCACAGCATAGCAAAACATTCTTCAACAGAAAACAAAAAATGTGTTCTTATTGGACAAGTTCAAGTAACAACTTAGCATGTCCCTATTAAACGTGCCCTGCTCTCTGTCCCTGTGTGACCCAGGCTGTGGGTGATGATGGTGAATGCCCTGCAGCCCTCAGTGAAGATGTTGAGGCAGCAGAGGTACACTCAGAACCTGATGGTGGACCCCCTCATCGTGCTGCGCAGTGACCAGAGAGTCTACAGGTAGAGTATCACTTGGCTACCTTTCCTAATGCACCTGTTGCTTTGCTTACTATTTTACATTGGATCACTATATTTGAGATTGTTGTACAATGAAAAGTGTTAAAAAGGAAATGATTATTTATTATCAAATATTTAGTTTAGGTATTTTTTCAGGACAAAAAAATGCTTACTGAGCCTGGAATATGTTTGACATTAATCAGATAATGAAGTATACATATAATATGTGAGTAAATTCACTAAGTGGGCAATTCCATGGTAAGAGTGATGCTGAGACTCAGATTTTTCAAAATTTATGTAAAACTAAAGCCAATGATTGCAAAATTAAACAAACCATACAACTCTATGCACAGGGACAAGGAATGTGTTTTTGTAAAATTTTCCGTGGAAATTGTTAAAAGTAGTCCTTGTTTGTTGAGTTGTATAGTTTGCAACCATTGGTTTTTGTTTGACATACATTTTAAAGTGAAAAATCTGAGTCTCCGCATCACTCTGTTCCCGTGGAATTGCCCATGTCTAAAATTGAACATATCTATTGTGTGTTATTTCACCACAATTTTTTTTTGTACATGTGAGTAAATAAACCGTTTGTCCCCAGGTGTGTCCCCCTGATGCACATTGTCCTCCATGTGCTGACCAGCTACCTGCTGGCCTCCAAGGCCTACCTCAACTTCCACCTGAAGGAGACCACAGACTTTGACCCTCTCTAACCTGGGCCTAGGACAGGCTGGACAGCCAGACACACCAGAGGTCACCAGAGAAGAGCTTAAGAACGCCCTGCTGGCTGCTCAGGTAACACACAGGGACAGATACACACACTCATACATGCGCATACACATACAGTGTATAGTATGTCAGTCATTTTAGTTGTAAGTAGAATCCCACATGGTGTGTGTCTTGTGCTTCTTTCTGCCTCAAGGACAGTGCAGCTGTCCAGATCCTGCTGGAGGTGTGTCTGCCCACCTCAGAGGAGCAGCAGGGGCCCCTAAGGGCCGTGGCCAGGGGCGATGCTGGGAGCCTGCTGAGGAGGATGAGGTGCACCCCATGTCCATAAAATAAGAAGGGGGGGGGCGGACCGGAGGGGGGACTACCCAGTGACCTACGAGAGGTGCAGTGTCGCATCTGCTGTCTGCTGCACCAGATGTTCATTGCTGACCCCAACATCGCCAAGCTGGTGCACTTCCAGGTAAACCCTTCTACTACGTAGAAGAGATGTTCTTGCCAAATTCTAATCTCAAATTCTAGCCCTTTTGTCGATAAGGATCCGAGAGCTGAAAGGATCATGTTTCTATGATCACATGTCAAGGCAGCATTTAGTCATAACAAACAACATAACAAAATGGTGTCTACCATAAGATCATAAGTGTGCCACAGAAGTGCTGTTGTCAGTGATCTGTGCCTGAGTGGTGAGAGGGGAATCAGTTGCCTCCAGCCTGAATGACTGCAGAAGTCCCAGACAGTCCCAGTAGTAGGACGCTGCCATATGTTTCACTTCATCAACCCAATCCTGCCTCTCTGTCGCAGTAATCCTGCATGCCTGGATCTATGCTGTGCACAGAAGCTGCTGCTGTGTGTGTGTGTTTACATCACAAGACAGAAGAACCTCAGTCAAAGGCACTACTAAAGCCTGTCGCATGCTTCCCAAACATTTAGCGCATATATTATGATTACATTTTTATGTTTTTGTTCTTTTTTTGTTCTTTTTTCGGCTGTTCGAGCACACATTTTGCTCTTGAGGCAAGTCGAAGTTGGGTAGCCAAAGTCTACGCCCCTTTGTCTGTGATTTGGTCAACAGTACTACTCCTAGTAGGAGTGGGAACTATGGACGGGATTCTTCAATTAAGTGTTTATCACTCAACAAGAGATGACTAGTTTTCATGCAAGTTTTTTCACTTGAGAAATATTGCACCAAACATCTTAGTTAGATGTAAAATTGCGCAACTAAGACCTAATTACATATTTATTTATTTATTTTGGATGAATTCAGACTGTTTTGAGTAAGTGTGTACTGGCTAGGTTGCTACGGCATCTCAAGAGGAACAAACAGTAATATTGCTTTTTTGTTTTTCAGACAAAGGTCTTTGTAAGGTAGTGCAAGGCACAGATGTTCGCTTCACCTAGCCGAGTTCTGCTAGGAGAAAACCGAACATAGTATGTGCCTGCTCTTCATTCAATTTTTTTTTTTACTTGAATTTCTTTCTCTTTTTGTCTCCTCTCATTTTCTCTCTCAGGGTTACCCTCAAGCTTTACTACCTCTGACTGTGGCAGGCATCCCCTCCATCCATATCTGCCTGGACTTCATCCCAGAGCTGCCTGGCCCAGCCCCAGCTGAAGAAACAGGTAAGGCCTCCTACCCCCTCATCTGGCATCCAAGCCCACAACCCTGAGCTACACTAGCCCTGTGTCTTTGTCAGTGTTTTCTACTGAACAACAATATAAAGGCAACATGTAAAGTGTTGGTCCCATGTTTCATGAGCTGAAATTAAAGATCACAGAAATGTTCTATACTCACAGAAAGCTTATTTCTCTAAAATGTTGGCCACAAATTAGTTTACAGTGCCTTTGGAAACTATTCAGACCCCTTGACTTTTTCCATGTTTTATTAGGTTACAGCCTTATTCAAATATGAATTACATTATTTTTCTCCCTCATCAATCTGCACACAATACCCCATAATGACAAAGCAAAAACAGTTATTTATTTATAGAAATATCACATTTACATAAGTATTCAGACCCTTTACTCAAGCTTGGCACACCTGTATTTGGGGAGTTTCTCCCATTCTTCTCTGCAAATCCTCTCAAGTGCTGTCAGGTTGGATGGGGAGAGTTGCTGCACAGCTATTTTCAGGTCTCTCCAGAGATGTTTGATCAGGTTCAAGTCCAGGCTCTGGCTGGGCCACTCAAGGACATTCAGAGACTTGTCCCGAAGCCACTCCTGTGTTGTCTTGGCTGTGTGCTTAGGGTCATTGTCATGTTGGAAGGTGAACCTTCACCCCAGTCTGAGGTCGTGAGCGCTCTGGAGCAGGTTTTCATCAAGGATTTCTCTGTACTTTGCTCTGTTCACCTTTCCCTCGATCCTGACTCGTCTCCCAGTCCCTGCCGCTGAAAGACATGCCCACAGCATGATGCTGCCACCACCATGCTTCACTGTAGGAATGGTGCCAGTTTTCCTCCAGACTTGACGCTTGGCATTCAGGCTAAAGAGTTCGATCTTCGTTTTGTTGGAATCGGCTAAACTTTGAACATTGAGATATTAAATAGATGATAGAGACGAAGCCTTCAATAGAAAGAGTCTGTAAAAAAAGCCAGAAGGCTTTGGAATGTGTTTGATGGAGGAGAGGAGAGTGATGTGTTGATATAGGGAAGACAGATGGATATCTGTGGATTAGTTGAAGGAGGGGTTGAGGTCAGGAGGTGAGGGGTGAGGTCAGTTCCCCTTAAGAGAGTAATCAGGGTTAGTGTCTGGTTACCTTCTTTCTCTTGGGCATAAACTAAGGATGGAGAGAGGGAGTGTCTTAGGTAGGATGTATATAACTGTGATGTGTGAAATGTTTTGCTGTCTGATTACAGCTGTACAGAACCTTTAGGAATAATTCAACTTGGTTAAAGCTTCTCTAGTGTCCGTGAGTTATTTACTCTGAAAAATAAAAACCTAACAGTTTCAACAGACCAGATAATCTGTTTCTCATGGTCGGACTGTCATGTGCCTTTTACTGAGGAGTGACTTCCGTCTGGCCACTCTACCATAAAGGTCTGATTGGTGAAATGCTACAGAGATAGTTATCTTTCTGGAAGGTTCTCCCATCTCCACAAAATCAACTCTAGAGCTCTGTCAGAGTGACCATCGGGTTCTTGGTCACCTCCCTGACCAAGGCCCTTCACCCACGACTGCTCAGTTTGGCTGGGGGGGCAGCTCTAGGAAGAGTCTTTTAAGAATGATGGAGACCACTGTGTTCTTGGGGACCTTCAATGCAGCATACCTTTTTTGGTACCCTTCCCCAGATTTATGCCTCAACACAATCCTGTCTCGGATCTCTACGGACAATTCCTTCGACCTCACGGCTTGGTTTTTGCTCTAACATGCACTGTTATCTGTGGGACCTTGTATAGACAGGTGTGTGCCTTTCCAAATCATGTCCAATTAATTGAATTTACCACAAGTGGACTCCAATCAAGTTCTAGAAACATCTCAAGGAAGATCAATGGAAACAGGATCCACCGGAGCTCAATTTTGAGTCTCAGCAAAGGTTCTGAATACTTATGTCAAGGTATGTTTTTTTATTTTTAATACATTTACAATTATTTCTAAAATCCAGTTTTTGCTTTGTCATTATGGGGTATTGTGTGTAGATTTAAAATACGATTTAATCAATTTTAGAATAAGGCTGTAACGTAATGTGGAGGGGAAAAAAGTAAAGATGTCTGAATACTTTCTGAAGGCACTGTACATCCCTGTTAGTGAGCATTTCGCCTGTGCCAAGATAATCCATCGACCTGACAAGTGTGGCATATCAAGAAGCTGATTAAACAGCATGATCATAACACAGGAGCACCTTGTGCTGGGGACAATAATGTGCAGTTTTGTCACACAACACAATGCCACAGATGTCTCAAGTTTTGAGGGAGCGTGCAATTGGCATGCTGACTTCAGGCTTGTCCACCAGAGCAGAGCAGCTGTTGCCAGATAATTGAATGTTCATTTCTGTACCATAAGCCACCTCCAATGTCGTTTTAGAGAATTTGGCAGTACGTCCAACCAGCCTCACAACCGCAGACGGAATTTCTGCCCAAACTGTCAGAAATCGTCTCAGGGAAGCTCATCTGCGTGCTCGTCGTCCTCACCAGGGTCTTGACCTGACTGCAGTTTGGCATCATAACCGACTTCAGTGGGCAAATGTTCACCTTTGATGGCCTCTGGCACTCTAGAGAAGTGTGCTCTTCACGGATGAATCCCGGTTTCAACTGTACCGGGCAGCTGGCAGGCAGCGTGTATGGCGTCGTGTGGGCGAGCGGTTTACTAATGTCAACGTTGTGAACACAGTGCCCCATGGTGGCGGTGGAGTTATGGTATGGGCAGGCATATGCAACAGACAACAAACACAATTGCATTTTATCGATGGCAATTTGAATGCACAGAAATACCGTGACGAGTTCCTAAGGTCCATTGTTGTGCTATTCATCAGCTGCCATCACCTCATGTTTGAGTATGATAATGCACGGACCCTGCGTACACAATTCCTGTAAGCTGAAAATGTCCCAGTTCTTCCATGGCTTGCATACTCACCAGACATGTCACCCATTGAGCATTTTTTGGGATGCTCTGGATCGACGTGTACGACAGTGTGTTACAGCTCCTGACAAATATCCATCAACTTCGCACAGCCATTGAAGAAGAGTGGGACAACATTCCACAGTCCGCAATCAACAGCCTGATCAACTCTGTCGGCCACACTACATACTGACTGTTTTTTTTTTTTTACGAATCTGTGATCTACAGATGCTGTATTCCCAGTCATATGAAATCCATAGATTGGGGCCTAATTAATTTATTTCAATTGACTGATTTTCCTTATATGAACTGTAACTCAGTAAAATCTTTGAAATTGTTGCATGTTGCATTTTTATATTTTTGTTCAGTGTACATCAATTAGTTTCCAGGCCAAAAAATGTATAGGGCCTGTATACATTTATAATAGAAACCTGTGTCTCTGGATGGGAAGGACTGGCATTAACTATGGTTCTTGTCCCCCTCTACAGATCTTTGCCATCCAGCTGCTGTCCCACCTGTGTTCCCAGTACACCCTGCCCAAGTCATGGCTACCCTGCTCACAGGTCAGCTCCCTCCCTCCCTCCCTCCCTCCCTCCCTCCCTCCCTCCCTCCCTCCCTCCCTCCCTCCCTCCCTCCCTCCCATCTCTCTACCTTGTCATTGTTGCCCCTCTCTTTCCTCCCCTTACTACATGTCCTACTTGCTGTGCCTATCTTTCTGTACTTTAATATGTTACTGCCATCTCCTGGTGGGTCTCTGTTAGTGCAGTATTACTCATGATATACTTTTTTTCTGTTTGTACTCATTTCCCTGCTGTTCATGAAGTTTGTGTTTTTGTCTTTTTCATGCCCACTCTGCTGTGCCTGGTGGCGTTCTGCCAGGCCTTCCCTCCGCTCTACGATGACGTGGCGGCCCTGCTTGTGCAGGTGGGACAGGTCTGTGCCTCTGTTGCCACCAAGGCCAGGGAAATAGACCCGCTCATCGCCAGTAAGTTTGTGTGTGTTCATGAGGCGCGGGTTGACTCTTAAACCGCAGTCCCTGTGGTTATATCTGCAGGGAGGGTGAGTTTAGGGTCATGAAATATTGTGGATGAAGAGCAGGTGGGTGGTGGGCTGATTGAATAAAAAGAAAACAATGCATTAAAAATCCATAAATGTACAATATCTATCTATTCATATCTATAGGCTACTTTTAGGGTTTTCTTTCATTATTTTTATCTGGCATTAGTGCGTAGCCTAAGTTTTAAGAGCTAACTGTATGTTCGCCAAATTTACGGCTATTGCCAAATGCTTTTGAAAAAGTTAACGTCGATCCACTGAGGCAAAATGGACAACGTTGGAGATGAATTCAACAAGAGAACCTGCAAATGGAGAGTTGAAAGTAAATCGAAGGGAAGGCCAGAACAGTAGCCTAATGTTTGGGA
Organism: Salvelinus alpinus; assembly: GCF_045679555.1. Taxonomy (NCBI): domain Eukaryota; kingdom Metazoa; phylum Chordata; class Actinopteri; order Salmoniformes; family Salmonidae; genus Salvelinus; species Salvelinus alpinus. The sequence goes on along the minus strand of NC_092098.1, from coordinate 25,394,355 downwards.
AAGATTTGATGAAGTGGTGAAAGAGGATGATAGCAGTGCTGGATGTGTTATGTGTGATGATTGTGAGGCGCTATACAAATTTGACAGTCACAAGACAGGGACTTCAAAATGGCACATCAAGGGAATTGTACTGTTCAGATGGGTTAAATGGAACAGTAGCCTAACTGAAATCTGGACACTGACTGTAAGTCTATCACCTCTCACATAGCCTGATTTAATATTAACTCCTGCAGAATTAAGCTTTTCTTGCAGTAAAATGATACACCAAATATAGATTTTGTTTCGAGAACAGGAGTGGTGAAATGTTTTCTTTCTTTCAGCTCTCATGAGAGAATTAATGTACGAATAGGGGCCGTTTGTAAAGGTGGTGCTGCTATCTTTATCAGCATCATAAAATCTGATAGTATTTCAACCACTTAAAATAATATGCATCCAAGCTGAACTGAAATCATAGTAGTTTGAACAGCTTTTAATTTCCTTAAACCCAGTCGGGCGGGTTGCGAATGGGTTATTAGCCATTGCGTGTGAGTTAACAAACAGCTGACCTGCGCATCACTTGTGTTTGTGTGTGAGATTAAATAAAAATATGTTTTTGTGTGCTATGCATCTCATTCTAGTTGCCATGTTTCACTCAAGTCTTTTCCCCTATTATTGATTGAGTAGTGTTGGACCTAATTATTGGAGAAGCCGAAGACCATGACCTGGATTGATATTTTGGAATGCTGGCATAGATTTACTCATTAGTGTCATTACATCAGAGACGTGATCGATTCGCAGTCGATTTCACCAAAATGTCAGTCCATTCTGGAGTTCAATTAAAAAGTGCACTTCAATGGAGAAATGATATGTCCTGAACCATATAGTCATTTCTAAAGGTGTATCAAGGCAGCAGGCAAATTCAATAAATGTAAAATATTATATATTGGCTAACAGTTGAGGAAATACTGACTGCGTCATCTGTTTTTCTAAGTTTTATAACTTACACACACACTTACACCAGCAGACATGCCAGAAGGGGTCTGTTCACAGTCCCCAGGTCCAGAACAAATTCTAGGAAACGTACAGTATAATACAGAGCCATGAGTGCATGGAACTCCTGTCTTATATAGCGCGTGAACAGCAAACCTTGTTTCAAAAAACAAATAAAGTAACACCTCACGGCACAACCATGTGACCTACTTGTTGTGTGTGTATATATAGACATATAGTCGGAAGTTTACATACACTTAGGTTGGAGTCATTAAAACTCATTTTTCAACCACTAATTTCTTGTTCACAAACTGTAGTTTTGGCAAGTTGTTTAGGACATCTACTTTGTGCAGGACACAAGTCATTTTTCCAACAATTGTTTACAGACTAGATTATTTCACTTAGAAATCACTGTGTCACAATTCCACTGGGTCAGAAGTTTACATACACTAAGTTGACTGTGCCTTTAAACAGCTTGGAAAATTCCAGAAAATGATGTCATGGCTTTAGAAGCTTCTGATTGGCTGATTGACATAATTTGAATCAATTGGAGGTGTACCTGTGGATGTATTTTAAGGCCTACCTTCAAACTCAGTGCCTCTTTGCTTGACATCATGGGAAATTCAAAAGAAATCAGCCAAGACCTCAGAAAAAAAAGTGTAGACCTCCACAAGTCTGGTTCATCGTTGGGAGAAATTTCCAAACATCTGAAGCGGGTTTCTTATGTACCACAGGAGAACCAAGAAATGAAGAGCGACACCACGGCTGTCTTTTAGGCTTTTATTTTGATCTGCAATAGTATTGTGAAAAGACAGGACAGGAACACATCAGTCTCCAATGCACCATCTAACAAGTTGTTCTTTCTCTCTGTGTTTTCTCGGACTCACACAATCACACTCATACATAAAGCCATAATGTATACTATAAAATAATAACCAGTCCTTAATACAAAGAATGTATAATCTTAATTCTTAGACAATAGAACCATACCTGCAATAGTATTGTGAAAAGACAGGACAGGAACACATCAGTCTCCAATGCACCATCTGACAAGTTGTTCTACACAGGAGCATGAAGAAAGGTAAAACACATATCCTGTCTCACATCCCCAATACATTGTTAGGTGCTTTCAGTGTTGACAGTACCAAAATACAACAACTCATGTACAAAAACACTGCAACATAAACAAGTTACAACGTGAAATCGCCTCTATTCCATTCAGACCGTAGAGGACCAAACTACATCTCCCATAATGCAACACCAGCACCAGTCGGCAGCTCAGCTAACCGTCTGCATCACAGAAAGGCATGCTAGCTAGCAACAGCAGCACTTTTAACACTCTGTAAACTATATTAATAACACCACGTTCATCTGTACAAACAATAGTACGAAATGTATAATCACCATGGGACCACGCAGCTGTCATACCACTCAGGAAGGAGACGCGTTCTGTCTCCTAGAGATGAATGTACTTTGGTGCGAAAAGTGCAAATCAATCCCAGAACAACAGCAAAGGACCTTGTGAAGATGCTGGGGGAAACAGGTTCAAAAGTATCTATATCCACAGTAAAAAAGAGTCCTATATCAACATAACCTGACAGGCCGCTCAGTAAGGAAGAAGCCACTGCTCCAAAACCGACATAAAAAGTCAGACTACAGTTTGCAACTGCACATGGGGACAAAGATCGTCCTTTTTGGAGAAATGTCCTCTGGTCTGATGAAACAAAAATACAACTGTTTGGCCATAATGACCATTGTTATGTTTGGAGGAAAAAGGGGGAGGCTTGCAAGCCGATGAACACCATCCCAACCGTGGAGCACGGGGGTGGCAGCATCATGTTATGAGGGTGCTTTGCTACAGGAGGGACTGGTGCACTTCACAAAATAGATGGCATCATGAGGAGGAAAATTATGTGGATATATTGAAGAAACATCTCAAGACATCAGTCAGGAAGTTAAAGCTTGGTCACAAATGGGTCTTCCAAATAGACAATGACCACAAGCATACTTCCAAAGTTGTAGCAAAATGGTTTAGGGACAACGAAGTTAAGGTATTGGAATGGCCATCACAAAGCCCTGACCTCAATCCTATAGAAAATTTGTGGGCAGAACTGAAAAAGCGTGTGCGAGCAAGGAGGCCTACAAACCTGACTCACTTACACCAGCTCTGTCAGGAGGAATGGGTCAAAATTCACCCAACTTATTGTGGGAAGCTTGTGGAAGGCTAACCGAATTGTTTGACCCAAGTTAAACATTTTAAAAGCAATGCTACCAAATACTAATTGAGTGTATGTAAACTTCTGACCCACTGGGAATGTGATGAAATAAATAAAAGCTGAAATAAATCATTCTCTCTACTATTTTTCTGACATTTCACATTCTTAAAATAATAAAGTGGTGATCCTAACTGACCTAAAACAGGAAATTTTTACTCTGATTAAATGTCAGGAATTGTGAAAATCTGAGTGTAAATGTATTTGGTTAAGGGGTATGTACATTTCCGACATCAACTGTATGTGTAACTGATAGATGCGCACACACACACTACATGTTAATGTTTTTAAATGTATTTAAATTGTAAATTATTTTGTCCTTTGTCTTTTTCGTTATATGTTGGACACCAGTAAGACTAGCTGTCCCCATTGGCGTCAAATCAAATACATACCCTTTCCCTCCTTCCCTTCGTCCCCTCCCGCAATTTGCCCCCCCTCCCCTCTTTCCCTTAGGGTTGCAGTATCTGAAGGAGAAGCCCTGGGAGGTGTTGATACCAGGAAGGGGTCAGTCCAAGCTTAGCCTTCCGCAGAGGGCAGCAGAGGAGCTGGGTGGTGCCGACCCAGATGTCCGGCTCTGCTACCGTATAGAAACCACCTTCATGGATATCGGCACCAGCCTCCATGGACTACAGACACAGAGACTTGCAGGTGGAGAAAGCACTGGGGCTGGAGGAGGGTTGTAGATTTAGATATGAGTGTTATTTTCAATATGTACTGTATGTTATAGTGTGTATGCAATGTCAGTGTTTTGTAGGAATTGAAAGATACAATTTGCTATAGGTCTGTTTTCTTGACCCCTGTGAACATATATTTTTCTTATCTGCATGTCTTATTTTTCCCAGCAAAAACATTTATTTTTGAAGTGGTCATGTGACATTGTGTTTTTATATAGTAAAAAAAGAAACGTCCTCTCACTGTCAACTGCATTTATTTTCAGCACACTTAACATGTTCAGTTTATGTCTCAGTTGTAGAATCGTCATACAAATATTTACACAAGTTCCACAGACATGTGACTAACAGAAATGGAATAATGTGTTCTGCATCAAGTACTGCAGTGTGTCTCCTCATAGACTGCACCAGATTTGCCAGTTCTTGCTCTTCCACCAAGGCACCTGCAAGTTCCCGGACATTTCTGGGGGGAATGGCCCTGGCCCTAGCACTCCAACAGGTCCCAGACGTGCTCAATGGGATTGAGATCCGGGCTCTTCACTGGCCATGGCAGAACACTGACATTCCTGCAGGAAATCATGCACAGAACAAGCAGTATGGCTGGTGGCATTGTCATGCTGGAGGGTCATGTCAGGATGAGCCTGCAGGAAGGGTACCACATGAGGGAGGAGGATATCTTCCCTGTAACGCACAGCATTGAGATTGCCTGCAATGACTACAATGTTATTTTTTTTAACCTTTATTTAACTAGGCAAGTCAGTTAAGAACAAATTCTTATTTTCAATGACGACCTAGGAACAGTGGGTTAACTGCCTTGTTCGGGGGCAGAACGACAGATTTGTACCTTGTCAGCTCGGGGATTCAATCTTGCAACCTTTCGGTTACTAGTCCAAGGCTCTAAACACTAGGCTACGCTGCCGACCTAACAAGCTCAGTCCGATGATGCTGTGACACACTGCCCCAGACCATGATGGACCCTCCACCTCCAAATCGATCCCGCTCCAGAGTACAGGCCTCGGTGTAACGCTCATTCCTTCTACGATAAACGCGAATCCGACCATTACCCCTGGTGAGACAAAACCGTGACTCGTCAGTGAAGAGCACTTTTTGCCAGTTCTGTTTGGTCCAGCGACGGTGAGTTTGTGCCCATAGGCGACGTTGTTGCCGGTGATGTCTGGTGAGGACCTGCCTTACAACAGGCCTACAAGCCATCAGTCCAGCCTCTCTCAGCCTATTGCGGACAGTCTGAGCGCTGATGGAGGGATTGTGTGTTTTCATGGTGTGACTCGGGCAGTTGTTGTTGCCATCCTGTACCTGTCCCACAGGTGCATGTTCATTAATTGTTTATGGGTCATTGACCAAGCATGGGAAAGTGTTTAAACCCTTTACAATGAAGATCTGTGAAGTTATTTGGATTTTTACAAATTATCTTTGAAAGACGGGGTCCTGGAAAAGGGACATTTATTTTTTTGCTGTTTATTTTACATTCTTGTTTGTATGAAACAATTCAACTTAAACTGAGACTCATCGATATGACGTAAGTTGAATTTTTTTCTGCTGCAATGTGATAGCTGCGGGTCCAAAACTGCAGAGAAGTTTATTCTTGCGAATATACAAATACTGCTGTTCGTGTGTCGCTAACTTTACCTTTAAAGGAAGCGCATTCATGAATTTATGAAAGCAATGCATTAAGGTTTATTGTAATTGATCTGTTTCAAGTGTTCTTTATCTGGTTGCATTTGACTGTTGCTTAATGTATAGGTAATGGTATTCCAATGGACTCATGCTTCACTGGGACATTAGAATCCTATACAGTCCTTTTCTACCTGGTAGTTAATTGCACTCATCTAAACCAGTCCCCTGATTAGACTGTGGGTGGGGGTGAAAACCTGAGGTGTTTCAGTCCTCCAGGACCAGTCTCCTATCTCTGCAGTAGTTATAATTCCACAGATTCCTGTCTCGTGGTTTTGGCCCCCAGGTTTATCTTTTCAGTGTGTCCCTCTGGGGCCATGCTACAGTTTACCGCACAGGGGCCTTCTATTGCCAATCCCGCAGCTGGGCTTAGAGCTAGAATACAGCATCGGCTGCCTGCTATCAGTAAAGGCATCTGTCTCAGTTATAATCAGCCAGGAGAAGTGTTTGCTTAGACACACCAACCACTTACCTATTATCATCATTATACCTCGTTTGACAGGTTCTTAAACAGCTGTTATACAACCTAGTCGGCACTCTGCATTCATTACAAGAGTGTTTTTGTAACATTTTAACCTGCTTGACTGCTGCTGATTGTGTCCTAGAGAGAGGGAGACGTGTGGTGTGTGAACCATCTTCATTAGGGCTGTCTTTGATGTAATTCTAGTCAGAGGGCTAGGGGTGGATGGATGCTGGGTATATTATCTTTAATTACGACTCCTCTAACCTGGAGGTTCCTCTCTCTCTGGCTGTGGGCTCCCTCCCGCTCCCAGGTCTCCACGGTTAAGTGGTTTACAGAGTAGGGGATGCCCGTCACATCCTGAGCTATGAGCTTAAAGAACCCACCCCCATCCCAGGTGCTGCTGGATCAGATCTGCATAATGGGGGCGACGTGAACGAGCCCTATTAGAGAAACACCTGTTTAACCTCTAGCTGCCAAACAGCCAGATATTAAAGGCAGGTCACATAACTTTACGAACTCTGTCTGAAGGGAGCATGTGTACTAGAGCTAGACAGTTAAACCAAAGAAAGTCTCTAGTCGACAGTAACACACTGTACATGCTTATGAGAAGACCGGCTGTGCACATCCATTATTTATGGAGCGTGTAGTGCCAAGATGCAACCCCAGCTGTCCAGGGCTTCTGTAATGGCTCTTGTGGTGCTGCTAAAGGGACTCTCTAGTCTTACCGGTGAGTGTTTAAACAGAGACTCAAGATCCCTTCAGTAGACACTTGCTAGATTGAAAGTGATTGCTTTGACTGCCATCTCTTGTAGGGGCTTAACAGCTTAATCTTAAACAACGAGTGAGTGATGTGCTGCTCCTTCTTGATTAAGCTTTATGGAGAAAATTGGAAGAATTAAACTTGAGCTGATAGAAAATAACACTTAGACTTATAATTGCCTACTGCTGATAGAGAGATCCACTGCAACTTAGGAGGGTGCTTCACGAGAATAGATTTTTCACTCATCTGGATGTATTAATCCAAAATCATCATTCTAAGGCTACCAAGTCCCTAGCTGTCAGATTATATTTTAAAGGTTTTCTGACTGACCTATTACAGCGATTCACCAGAGGGCAGTCTTGCCACGCGATAGACAAGTGCTCTCAGAATCCCAGGCAGGATTCATCATCGTTCACCACCACAGCACAGCTCCTCAGAGGTAGAATCTAAACTCATCTGGAGTCAGACTAGGGCTGCATCCCAAATGGGATACTATTTGGGATGCCGTCTAGGTTCTCATTCCACTGCTACAAACTTCAGAGCATGATGTACTTCGAGACAGCATAGATTCCCAAGCTGCACTTGGGTCAGACAGACTTCCTGTTTAGATTCAGACACCCCGGTGCGAAATATGGCTCGGAAAACGTACCTCAATCAAGGGATGAGATATTAATTGGCCCATTATCCCAACGATTACATCGAGAAGATTGAACGACTGCTAACTAGCAGCCTACCAACTCGTTCGGAGGGCCCTCTGTGTATGTGTATGTGACGAAACTCTGAGGGTGACTTTAATAGAGCGGCGAGGGGATCAATAAACTCATCAACTTCGGGATACTCTCGTGATTTAAATTATGCAATTCATGTTCCACTTTTAAGTAATAAAACAAGCATGAAATTCAAATGAACAAATCCCTCCCTGAGATTTACTGGTGCCTCCTAATAAAGTACATATTTTTATAGCAATGTCAGAGATGCTATATTTATTTTCTAGAGTGAATAGGACAGGCATTCCATGGAGGGATTATTGAGCTTCATCTTAATTTGGAGCTGAAATCTGAGTGCAGTCTTTGTCTTGTGTGTAGTGGTTAGCTGGTGGATGCTGTTGTAAGGCTCTGTGTGGCAGACTGACATGCACAATGGGTTTATTGTTGCTGTAACTCACTGATGCTTTGGGAGACGCCTCTGGCCAAGCGGGGGTGAAATTACAGAGCGGTTTTGTTTTCAATGAGAGCGATGAGAATGAGAACACCTCAAGGAGAACACCTTTTACTCAAACCACACGTCGTCTTCTTTTCTCTTCCACCCCATGAACATCACATTGTTTACTGCAATGCAGAGACAGAGGGGGGAGAGAGAGCATAAAGAATATATGAGATTAGTCATTAGCTACCTCTCAATTAGATCTGTCAGTGTCATACATATTTTCTCATTTGGTGCAGACAGACATTGAATTAGCCAGTTAATTGTGTGCTAAATGACTGCCGAGCCTGAGTGAGTGAGTGGAAAGGGAGTCTTCAATAACACTGTTTGTCAATGAAGCTTAAGGTGTATGTATGACCTTCTACTGCAGAAGTGTGCTGCTTCTGCTGCCACATCTCTGTTCTCCACAGCAATCAGCAGGTTAACCAGAAAACAGCCCGTTGATGACATCCAAATACACATACAATCACATTCCGGCTTTGATTTGGACAATTGACATCTGTTGTTGCATTTGCCATGTAGATCTTATCTTATTTCTAACTGATGCCAACTTTCCACATGGTATATTGACGAGAACAAACACAGGATCAGAGTGAATAGAGTTACTGTATATGGGGATCTTTCCCAACAACAGCACTGAACATTCCGGAGACCATAGACCCTGTAACAATCAGTTGATCTGGGGCAAAGTGGCATGGCACGGTCGATGCCAAGATATGACGTACCACAGCAGGCAGGCAAAGCTTTTTGTTTTGTAGTGTTGGATCAAATGGACTTGTTGAGAGAGCTGGCTCTAAAAACCTGCTAGTTGGAACAGGTAAAGGCCCTAAAGAGTTCTGGTCTGTCTGTCACTGAGCCAGACACATTAAATCAAGCCCCCTTATCTCACAGACCAATTAGGAATTTATTTTGTCTGTTGTTAATGTTGACACAAGTACCCCTAATTATTAAATGTTTTTTTTGGTATTTTTAATATAGATATTGTTTTATTATATATAAAACAACTCTCCAACGGGCTCGGGAGGCGAAGGTCGAGACATGCGTCCTCCGAAACATGACCCGTCAAACCGCGCTTCTTAACACCGCCCGCCTAACCCGGAAGGCTGCCGCACCAATGTGTCGGAGGAAACACCGCTCAACTGACGACCGAGGTCAGCCTGCAGGCGCCCATCCCGCCACAAGGAGTCGCTAGAGCGCGATGAGCCAAGTAAAGCCCCCCGGCCACACCCTCCCTTAACTTGGAAGACGCTGGGCCAATTGTTTGCCTCCCTATGGGACTCCCGGTCACTGCCAGTTGTGATACAGGCCGGGATCGAACTCGGGTCTGTAGTGATGCCTTAGACCGCTGCGCCACTCGGGAGGCCCATACACCCATAAGAATTTAAAACAAGCAGGCTCACAGTTTGAGATTATGCTTTGTGGTTCCTGTTTTGTCATATAAAAAACAAGCTGCAGTGTAAATCATGCTGTCATTGCACTGGCTGGCACTACTCACCGCACCACAGCTATTTACAGCACTTTCACAATGCAATTAGCATAATTCCTGCTGTAAAGACCGTTTTATTTGTAATTTAGTTCAGAATGAGTATGAACAAATAGTCTCACGGCATGACATAATGTCTTCAGGCAGGTTAGTGAAATTTAAGCTTGCAGCATTCTACAAAGTATTGCTTTCCCCTTTTGTGGTTTGGCTGAGAGGAAAAGGAACCATATGTTGTTCCAAGTGACGTTGTGGAAAGCAATGTTGATTTGCTTTTTTATCATCTTGTATAGTCAGGCAATAGTTCGAAAGTGAAGGATAATTTAGCATGCAATGTTCAGTTTACAGTAGCTTAGGCCCATTTATTATTGTAGAGTAAGCATCATCTGTAGGTCATGGTATAATGAAGATAAGCACCAGCTTTTTGTAATGTATCTACCTTTAGTATGCCTCGGGGGTATTTTAAACTATGATTGACTTATTTCCTACTATACTATTTACTACTGTACATACCATTTTATTTTCCAAATGATACACTGTCTATACAAACCACGTATTTATAATTTATCGTTCTGACATTTATTGATTTCTTGTTTAGATTTCTTGCTCATTCTACTGCACTGCTGGAGCTAGAAACACACATTTTGTTGCACCTGCTATAACACCTGCAAATCTGTGTACGCAACCAATATACTTGGATTTGATTTACTCTTTACACAGAGAGAGGCTATTTGTTCCTATTTACTCGATGGCAACAGAAGAGAAGCCCTTAAGAGCCAATATAAATAGCACTTCAGCTTGTTCTAAGTCATTGTAGTCAGGGACTCAACTCTGGTTTCAGAAGTGGTGGGGACATAACCTTGATGGGTTCTGAGGGTCCTCCCCCATAATTATTTGGGGTATCTAAAGTTAATTTCCTGCATTTCTACACAATACAATATGACCCATGGCCCTTTGAGCCGTCTCTCTCAAAAAAAAAGAAAATGCCCACAGTCATCAAGCTAGGTATGAGATCATTATTAAATATGTTTAAGTGATTGATAAGACTGAACTAGATCAAACGTAATTCAATAATCAATAGTGTTACACCTTTTAACCAGCCTAACAATCAACTCTTAAAAAAAGGCTTTATTAACACATCCTCCATATCAGATTTCAGCTAGACCACCCAGCCAGGCCAAGCCACCTGCACGCCCAACCCTCAACAGTCTAGTCAATAGCTAAACTATATCTTTTTTTCCCCTAAGGGAAAGGTTTGTAAACACTTTTTTTTTTTTTTTTAAATACACACCGACACACATACATTAACACACAGAAACAGCACATCCTCCATATATAATTTATCTCATAGGCCTAATGGTACTGTAGAGCGTGTATGGTACTTTTACTTTCACACAATACAGCTGGGTCTGCCCTTCCTGTCCCTAGGGGTCCACCACCCTGTAGCACCCCAACCCAACACACCCCACCCAGCTTTAGGATCTTAGTGAAACATTCATTACTGGTTTCAGTTGTGTTAGTCCAAGGCCAGAGTGACAACCCAAAGGACAGCAGACTCCCAGGACAAGCACTGAGCAGCCCAGCAGCTAGGGATTGCCTAAATAGGTATCTTCCCTGACGAGGGCATGTTTTCAATAGATTACTTTTGTCGTACTGTATTCCATATAAGGCATCCAGACCTTATGAAAGTTGCCCAGTATACCCTTAATCTTGTAATAAATCAAATCTAGTGATGCATAACTTGACATTTCTGCCATCCATTGTCATTTGGGAGGATAACCTACATTCAAATTAATGGCAATGAATTTCTTAGCTGCCATAAATGCTTGGTTACACAGTTTCTTCTGATTAGTCTCCACTATCATGAAAAAGTAAAGGGGAGCCGCACACTCTAGGAGCTCAGATGGGGGGGGGGGGACAAAAATGCAATTTCAGAATGGCTTTTTTCCCATCCCCAGTGAAAGTTGCGTCCCTGATTTTGGTCACTAAAGCATTTTCTCACCTCACAGCTTAGAAAAAAGCTTTACAATGGGATTAATTTCAAAGGACTTCTTCGTTTTATTGACTGGTCAAAATACCTTTTTCACTGGAAATATTTGACCAGTCTATAATGTTTAGTTGTAAAGGGTTGCTGAGTGGTGACATTGACGTTAGGCAATTGACCAATTTATGAGGCTTGACTTTGTCCTGACATCCCTAAAGGTGGGACACTGGCATCATGACATGTGCTGGTAAACCAGACAGTGGCATTCAGTTACAGGAGTCACCTCAATATCAAGAGCCTTTTCAATTAGTCAGGAAAATGTCTTACAGCTCATTGTAGCTCAGTGTATGATAACCATCTCCACTGTCAGTTACAGAGTTTCATTGGTGTAATAGCAGGCAATCAGGACAATAAGGACCAGAATTAATCCAATGTCCTGCAGGTGTCTGTTATGAGGCTCTTTATTATCCACAATATGCTAGCGGGTGCTGCCTATCTGTCTGCAGTGTGGCAGGTGTTTAGACCGGTCAGGCAGGGTCTAGGTCTGGTGTGGCAGGTGGGCCATTTGGTGAGAGCCAAATCTGTGTGTGTTTCCAGTAGGTGGGTAGGTACACCACTGTTCCTCATTATCTCCCTGGCAGCAGTAGAGGTGTGTGCCCATGTTGGACTGTCACATCCTGTCTGTGTCACCCAGGAACCCGGGCCATGCTCACTGCTGAGGGGAAGATTCTTCTTCCCTGGTTGTTATATATCACTGGTACTACAGAGCTAACCCTGAGACGTGACTGTACACTCCTATAGAGACACCAGGATTAGTACTGAGCATGAGGGAAAGTATCTCTGAGGGGTGTGGATACTGAATAGGGCAGTTTCCGCTCAGTTTCTCTCAAGGCTAACATGTATCAAAAAGCACTGTTCTGCTTGATCAGAGAACAAGACTAAACAGACTGTGTAATGGCTGTCTCCCTCCTCATCCTCGGACGAGGAGAGGAGAGAAGGATCATCAGACCAAAATGCAGCATTTGGGAAATAAGCCATCTTTTATTTAAACCGACGGCAACACGAAACAAAACACTTTCAAATATACAAAACAAGAAAACGACGTTGACGAAACCTGAACATAAACTTGCATAACTAAACGTAAACTCACGGACAGGAAACAGACGACATCAAAATAAACGAACAGCCAAACAGTCCCGTATGGTACATACATTCGACGACACAGGAGACAATCACCCACAAACAAACAGTGAGAACACCCTACCTAAATATGACTCTTAATTAGAGGAGAACGCAAAACACCTGCCTCTAATTAAGAGCCATACCAGGCAACCACAACCAACATAGAAACAGATAACATAGACTGCCCACCCAAAACACATGCCCTGACCTAAACACATACAAAAACAACATAAAACAGGTCAGGACCGTTACAGACTGAGACTGTCATTCTCCAAATATCTTCTCTCCACAGTCCTCCCTGTCTGTTTTCAACCTGAAATTGATTACATGCAGCATGAGTACTTTGTAGGGTATGAATATATTTTGGCTGGGAACGTGTGTTTGAATGTGTTTGGCTGGGAACAAAAGGACACCATTAAAGAGGTTTTATATCATCCTCCAGAACTTTTAATTGAAACCCCCTGAGTTTAGGAGAGAGATGAGCGTCGGAAACGAATGGATCGGGAATTTAATTGGCAGCGTGTCAGCGGCGTATTTGCATTTTGTTCTTTAAAGACGCGATTAATTACAACCGATGAAGAAATCTGTGGAGAGATGAAATGTGTTGCACTCGTTCACTCATTGTCCCACCTCCCTCATCTCAACACTCCTCTGCCTCTCTTAGGGGGTGTAACCAGGCTTTCCTATTAGCAAAATCCTATAAAAGATCCAGTGCTCCACTGTTTCCGCAGGTAAAAGGCTTAAGATTTCAATTGACTGGGAAGAAATTTGAGATGTGCCATAACAGGGAGACAGGGGAAGTACTAGTTCCCTGTGGTGCTCTAAGCTTAAAACAAATGAAATCATTATTTTTTAAGAGATTGAAACTCCCAGAGAACATCCTGTAAATCGAATCAAATTAGTTTCCTTTATCTCCAAAATAAGTTATCTTTCTCTGAAAGTTTTGAATAGCACAAACTTTTGAATGTTACTGGTCAAATACTGTTTACATGGAAATGAAAACTGATAACTTGTTTCACTGCGCTGTCATCTTTTGGTTACATAATGGCTGATGGGAGTTGCCCTCAGAGCCCTGAAGTAACCAATAAGAACCATAACCATACATTGCAATCATGTATTATATGTGGGTTGTATTGGGGGAATGTGATGTCTGTGTACTGTTTATATTTGTATAATGTGGAGGTGAGGATGACCCCTGAAGCCATAGAATGTTGAGGGGACTTTTCAGATGCTTTCCACCTCCAGTAGGCTGAACAATAGAATGAGTCAAAATTCACCCAAGGCTGAAAAACAGCAAAAGAACACTGGCTAAGCTGGAACACTAGCGCGAGCCCATAGCAAATGAATGGAATCGAACGTTCGCAGAGCCTGTTTTGACTGGAGTGATGCTTAGAATTCCATTTGGCCTAAATGGCACAAAAAAAATGTATCCCTTTTTATTTTACCACTACAATCTGTTCGTCGGACGAAACTGGAAATCCCCCCCAACTAATATAGAAAGTAAACATCCGCACCTCGTCTGTGTAATGAGAAAGTAGGGAAAAAAGGAAGACTGACTGTCTGATCTAGTGATCGATGACAACCGAGCTCGCTGCCCAGACTTACATAATTAGAAAGAGGAGATTCGCATTTTTTTTAATTACGTTCGACCTAAACAAAATCTGAATATACACATTGCGAGTTAATAGGCGAAATAGACAAATGCCTATATTTCCCCTATAGGAAACAATGGGACGACCTCAAGAGTTCCATGAGTAATTTTTTGTTGTTGTTTACATTTTAACTATAAACAACGTGAGCACGTCTCATTGCCAACAACAGCGAAGCAGGCATTGTGACGTAGAACAATAAGCTGGGAATAGAACGTTTGGAAGGTGAGTTGGTGCCACGGTGCTCAATAAAACTAATAGGAGCTGACAGGGGGGAAAATGCACTAAAATAAGGCCTGTTTTTTTGTGATTACTTCAAAACGACGGCAAGCAGCTGGAAAATATGGTCATATTATGAAACTGGGCTCCACGGCGGATGCAATGAACTAGTTTTTATCAGAAAAAAGCATTGTTAAAAATGTGTCCAGCCTACCTCCAGCAACCAAAAACAGAGTGGCAGATTCTAGGAGTTGCTGTGGAGAACTTTGAAAAGAAGGTTCAATGAAAATTTTAAAACTCCAGTAACATACAGTGGCAAGAAAAAGTATGTGAACCTGTTGGAAATGGGGTTGTCTGCTGTGAACTGCTCTCTTGAGGTCATGCCACAGCATCTCAATCGGGTTGAGGTCAGGACTCTGACTGGGCCACTCCAGAAGGCGTATTTTCTTCTGTTGAAGCCATTCTGTTGTTGATTTACTTCTGTGTTTTGGGTCGTTGCCCTGTTGCATCACCCAAGTTCTGTTGAGCTTCAATTGGCGGACAGATAGCCTAACATTCTCCTGCAAAATGTCTTGATATACTTGGGAATTCATTTTTCCGTTGATGATAACGAGCTGTCCAGGCCCTGAGGCAGCAAAGCAGCCCTTAACCATGATGCTCTCACCACCATACTTTACAGTTGGGATGAGGTTTTGATGTTGGTGTGCTGTGCCATTTTTTTCTCCACATATAGTGTCGTGTGTTCCTTCCAAACAACTCAACTTTAGTTTAATCTGTCCACAGAATATTTTGCCAGTAGTGCTGTGGAACATCCAGGTGCACTTTGGCAAACTTCAGACTTGTAGCAATGTTTTTTTTGGTCAGCAGTGGCTTCTTCTGTGGTGTCCTCCCATGAACACCATTCTTGTTTAGTGTTTTACATATCGTAGATTCGTTGACAGAGATGTTAGCATGCTCCAGAGATTTCTGTAAGTCTTTAGCTCACACTCTAGGATTCTTCTTTACCTCATTGAGCATTCTGCGCTGTGCTCTTGCTGTCATCTTTGTAGGATGGCCACTCATAGAGAGAGTAGCAACAGTGCTGAACTTTCTCAGTTTATAGACAATTTGTCTTACTGTGGAATGATGAACATCAAGGCTTTTAGAGATAGTTTTGTAACCCTTTCCAGCTTTATGCAAGTCAACAATTCTCAATCTTAGGTCTTCTGAGATCCCTTTTGTTCGAGGCATGGTTCACATCAGGCAATGCTTCTTGTGAATAGCAAACTCAAATTTTGTGAGTGTTTTTATAGGGCAAGGCAGCTCTAACCAATCTCTCCAATCTCGTCTCATTGATTGGACTCTAGGTTAGCTGACTCCTGACTCCAATTAGCTTTTGGAGAATTCATTAGCCTAGGGGTTCACATACTTTTTCCAACCTACACTGTGAATGTTTAAATGATCTATTCAATATAGACAAGAAAAATACAATAATTTTGGTGTTATTAGTTTAAGCACACTCTGTCTATTGTTGTGACTTAGATGATCAGATCAAATTTGATGACCAATTTATGCAGAAATCCAGGTAATTCCAAAGAGTTCACATACTTTCTTTTGCCACAGTATGCTTTTTTTCTTCTTTCTGGAAATACATTAGTCATGACAGAAGATAAAATGAAGACGCGCCCTGATTTGAAGTTTAGGAATAACAACTTGAATGCCCCATATTTCCACCCCAGTGACTATTGAAGAGTTTGGAGAATAAAGAGAAAGTTTGATGGCTGAACATAAAAAGGAATAATGTTAGATACCTAGGGAGCTCTTTTGCATGTGTTTTTGTAAAGAGGACCAAAGAGGTTATTTTAAAAACCTTGTACAATTGATGTTACCAGAAGTAATCCAAGGCAGTAACAATCACCTTGGTATCCCAAATCTATACTGAACAAAAATATAAACGGAACATGCAACAATTTCATTGATTTTACTGAGTTACAGTTCATATGAGGAAATCAGTCATTTGAAATAAACTCATTTGGCCCTAATTATCATTTGGCCCTAATCTATGGATTTCATGACTGGGAATACAGATATGCTGTCACGTTCTGACCTTAGTTCCTTTGTTTTGTCTTTTGTTTTAGTTGGTCAGGGCGTGAGTTGGGTGGGTAATCTATGTTTTCTATTTCTGTGTTGGTTTTCTGTGTTTGGCCTGATATGGTTCTCAATCAGAGGCAGCTGTCAATCGTTGTCCCTGATTGGGAACCATATTTAGGTAGCCTGTTTTGTCTTTTGGTTTGTGGGTGTTTGTCTTCCGTGTCAGTGTTTGTCGCCACACGGAACTGTTTCGTTTGTTCACATCGTTTATTGTTTTGTTTAGTGTTCTGAGTTTAATTAAAAAACATCATCATGAACACTTACCACGCTGCGCTTTGGTCCTCCTCTCTTTCTCCCGAAGACGATCGTTACATATGCATCTGTTGGTAACAAATACCTTAAAAAAAAATGGGCCTCACAATGGGCCTCAGTTTCTCGTCACAGTATTTTTGTGCATTCATAAATTGCAATTGTGTTCGTTATCCGTAGCTTATGCCTGCCCATACCATAACCTCACCGCCATCATGGGGCACTCTGTTCACACCGTTGACATCAGCAAACCATTCACCCACATGACACCATACACGTAGTCTGCGGTTGTGAGGCCGGTTGGACGTACTGCCATATTCTCTAAAACGACGTTGGAGGCGGCTTATGGTAGAGAAATTAACATAAAATTCTCTGGCAACAGCTCTGGTGGGCATTCCTGCAGTCAGCATGCCAGTTGCAAGCTCCCTCAACTTGAGACATCTCTGGCGTTGTGTGACTAAACTGCACATTTTATAGTGGCCTTTTAATGTCCCCAGCACAAGGTGCACCTGTGTAATGATCATGCTGTTTAGACAGCTTCTTGACATGCCACACCTGTCAGGTGGATGGATTTTCTTGGCAAAGGAGAAATGCTCACTAACAGGGACATAAACAAATGTGTCGACAAAATTTGAGAGAAACCAGTTTGTGCATATGGAAATTTTCTGAGATCTTTTATCTCAGCTCATGAAACATGGGACCAACACTTTACATGTTGTTTATATGTTTTTTCAGTGTATGTATTTACTTATGAATTAAGGAGGGCCTGTTTGTGCCACTGAATTATTTGTAATATACAGTACCTTCAGAAATTATTCACACCCCTTGACCTTTTCCACATTTTGCTGTTACAGCCTGAATTTAAAATGGGTTACACGCAATACCCCATAATGTCAAAGTGGAATTCTATTTTTTGACATTTTTACAAAAGCTGAAATGTCTTGTCAGGAAGTATTCAACGCCTTTGTTATGGTAAGCCTATATAAGTTCAGGAGTAAAAATGTGCTTAACAAGTCACATAAGATGCATGGACTAATAGTGTTTAACATGATTTTTGAATGACTACCTCATCTCTGTACCCCACATATATGATTATCTGTAAGGTCCCTCAGTCGAGCAGTGAATTTCAAACAGATTCAACCACAAACCAGGGAGGTTTTCCAATGCCTCGCAAAAATTGCAAAAAAGCTTTTTTTATAAAAAAAGCAGAGATTGACTATCTCTTTGAGCATGGTGAAGTTATTAATTACACTTTAGATGGTGTATCAATACACCCAGTCACTACAAAGATACAGGCGTCCTTCCTAACTCAGTTGCCGGAGAGTAAGGAAACCGTTCAATTATTTCACCATGAGGCCAATGGTGACTAAAACGGTTCTAGAGTTTAATGTCTGTGATTGGAGAAAATTGAGGATGGATCAACAACATTGTAGTTACTCCACAATGCTAACCTAAACAACAGAGTGAAAAGAAGGAAACCTGTACAAAATCATAATATTCCAAAACATGCATCCTGACAGTAACATGGCAAATAAATTAACATTTGTCCTGAATACAAAGTATTGCTTTCCAGCAGACACTGGGAGATTAATTCACCTTTCAGCAGGACAATAACCTAAAACACAAGGCCAAATCTACACTGGAATTGCTTACCAAGACGATATTGAACGTTCCTGAGTCGCCTAGTTAAAGTTTTGACTTAAATTGGTTTGAAAATCTATGGCAAGACTTCAAGATCTTTCTTTCTTTAATGTTGTGGTGACTCTCTTATCGTGATGTGGGGTTTGGCTTTCTCTTTTTTCCTTCTTTTTTTCGTCACCGCAGGAGGCCTTTTGCCTCTTGGAGGCCGTCATTGTGAATAAGAATTTGTTCTTAATTGACTTGCCCAGTTAAATAAAGGTTAAAGTCTGTCTGGCAGTGATTAACAACCAACTTGACACAACTTGAAGACTTCTTTAAGAATAATGTGCAAATCCAGGTGCGAAAAGCTCTTAGAGACTTACCCAGAAAGACTCAACCACCCGAGCCACTGCCTGTTCACCCCGCTATCATCCAGAAGGCGAGGTCAGTACAGGTGCATCAAAGCTGGAAAAACAGCTTCTATCTCAAGGCCATCACTGTTAAACAGCCATCACTAACATTGAGTGGCTGCTGCCAACATACTGACTCAAATCTCTAGCCACTTTAATAATAAAAAATTGGATGTAATAAATGTCACTTATACAATGCCACTTTATATAATGTTTACATACCCTACATTACTCATCTCATATGTATATACTGTACCATCTACTGCATCTTGCCTATGCCGCACGGCCATCGCTCATCCATATATTTATATGTACATATTCTTATTCATTACTTTACACTTGTGTGTATAAGGTAGTTGTTGTGAAATTGTTAGATTACTTGTTAGATATTACTGCATGGTCGGAACTAGAAGCACAAGCAATAATATTTGATTTGATTTATTTGATTTGACTCTCAGCTATAATCGCTGCCAAAGTTGATTCTAACATGTATTGACTCGGGTGTGAATTATTATGTAAATGAGATTTCTGTATTTAATTTTCAATACATTTGCAAACATTTCTAAAAACATGTTTGAACTTTGTAATTATGGGGAATTGTGTGTAGATGGGTGAGGGACATCATTTTTTTATTGAATCCATTTTGAATTCAGACTAACACAACAAAATGTGGAATAAGTCAGGGGTATATAAATACTTTCTGAAGGCACTGTATTTGTTATGAATCAAATCAAATTGTATTTGTCACATACACATGGTTAGCAGATGTTAATGCGAGTGTAGCGAAATGCTTGTGCTTCTAGTTCCGACAATGCAGTAATAACCAACAAGTAATCTAACCTAACAATTCCACAACAATTCCACACAATTCCTTATACACACAAGTGTAAAGGGATAAAGAATATGTACATAAAGATATATGAATGAGTGATGGTACAGAACGGCATAGGCAAGATGCAGTAGATGGTATAGTGTACAGTCTATACATATGAGATGAGTAATGTAGGGTATGTAAACATAAAGTGGCATAGTTTAAAGTGGCTAGTGATACATGTATTACATAAAGATGACAAGATGCAGTAGATGATATAGAGTACAGTATATACATATACATATGAGATGAGTAATGTAGGGTATGTAAACATTATATTAAGTGGCATTGTTTAAAGTGGCTAGTGATACATTTTTACATAATTTCCATCAATTCCCATTATTAAAGTGGCTGGAGTGGAGTCAGTATGTTGGCAGCGGCCACTAAATGTTAGTGGTGGCTGTTTAACAGTCTGATGGCCTTGAGATAGAAGCTGTTTTTCAGTCTCTCGGTCCCTGCGTTGATGCACCTGTACTGACCTCGCCTTCTGGATGATAGCGGGGTGAACAGGCAGTGGCTCGGGTGGTTGTTGTCCTTGATGATCTTTATGGCCTTCCTGTCACATCGGGTGGTGTAGGTGTCCTGGAGGGCAGGTAGTTTGCCCCCGGTGATGCGTTGTGCCCCCGGTGATGCGTTGTGCTCACTACCCTCTGGAGAGCCTTACGGTTGTGGGCGGAGCAGTTGCCGTACCAGGCGGTGATACAGCCCGACAGGATGCTCTCGATTGTGCATCTGTAGAAGTTTGTGAGTGCTTTTGGTGACAAGCCGAATTTCTTCAGCCTCCTGAGGTTGAAGAGGCGCTGCTGCGCCTTCTTCACAACGCTGTCTGTGTGGGTGGACCAATTCAGTTTGTCCGTGATTTGTACACCGTGGAACTTAAAACTTTCCACCTTCTCCACTACTGTCCTGTCGATGTGTATAGGGGGGTGCTCCCTCTGCTGTTTCCTGAAGTCCACAATCATCTCCTTTGTTTTGTTGACGTTGAGTGTGAGGTTATTTTCCTGACACCACACTGCGAGGGCCCTCACCTCCTCCCTGTAGGCCGTCTCGTCGTTGTTGGTAATCAAGCCTACCACTGTAGTGTCGTCCGCAAACTTGATGATTGAGTTGGAGGCATGCATGGCCACGCAGCCGTGGGTGAACAGGGAGTACAGGAGAGGGCTCAGAACGCACCCTTGTGGGGCCCCAGTGTTGAGGATCAGCGGGGTGGAGATGTTGTTACCTACCCTCACCACCTGGGGGCGGCCCGTCAGGAAGTCCAGGACCCAGTTGCACAGGGCGGGGTCGAGACCCAGGGTCTCGAGCTTGATGACGAGTTTGGAGGGTACTATGGTGTTAAATGCTGAGCTGTAGTCGATGAACAGCATTCTCACATAGGTATTCCTCTTGTCCAGATGGGTTAGGGCAGTGTGCAGTGTGGTTGTGATTGCGTCGTCTGTGGACCTATTGGGTCGGTAAGCAAATTGGAGTGGGTCTAGGGTGTCAGGTAGGGTGGAGGTGATAAGGTTCTTGACTAGTCTCTCAAAGCACTTCATGATGACGGAAGTGAGTGCTACGGGGCGGTAGTCGTTTAGCTCAGTTACCTTAGCTTTCTTGGGAACAGGAACAATGGTGGCCCTCTTGAAGCATGTGGGAACAGCAGACTGGGATAAGGATTGATTGAATATGTCCTTAAACACACCAGCCAGCTGGTCTGCGCATGCTCTGAGGACGCGGCTGGGAATGCCGTCTGGGCCTGCAGCCTTGCGAGGGTTAACACGTTTAAATGTTTTACTCACCTCGGCTGCAGTGAAGAAGAGCCCGCAGGTTTTGGTAGCGGGCCGTGTCAGTGGCACTGTATTGTCCTCAAAGCGAGCAAAAAAGTTATTTAGTCTGTCTGGGAGCAAGACATCCTGGTCCGCGACGGGGCTGGTTTTCTTTTTGTAATCCGTGATTGACTGTAGACCCTGCCACATACCTCTTGTGTCTGAGCTGTTGAATTGCGACTCTACTTTGTCTCTATACTGGGACTTAGCTTGTTTGATTGCCTTGCGGAGGGAATAGCTACACTGTTTGTATTCGGTCATGTTTCCGGTCACCTTGCCCTGGTTAAAAGCAGTGGTTTGCGCTTTCAGTTTCACGCGAATGCTGCCATCAATCCACGGTTTCTGGTTTGGGAATGTTTAATCGTTGCTGTGGGTACGACATCGTCAATGCACTTTCTAATGAACTCGCTCACCGAATCAGCGTATTCGTCAATGTTGTTGTTGGACGCAATGCGGAACATATCCCAATCCACGTGATCGAAGCAGTCTTGAAGCGTGGAATCAGATTGGTCGGACCAGCGTTGAACAGACCTGAGCGCGGGAGCTTGCTGTTTTAGTTTCTGTTTGTAGGCTGGAAGCAACAAAATGGAGTCGTGGTCAGCTTTTCCGAAAGGAGGGCGGGGGAGGGCCTTATATGCGTCGCGGAAGTTAGTATAACAATGATCCAAGGTTTTACCAGCCCTGGTAGCACAATCGATATGCTGATAGAATTTAGGGAGTTTTGTTTTCAGATTAGCCTTGTTAAAAACCCCAGCTACGATGAATGCAGCCTCAGGGTGTGTGGTTTCCAGTTTACAAAGAGTCAGATAAAGTTCGTTCAGGGCCATCGATGTGTCTGCTTGGGGGGGAATATATACGGCTGTGATTATAATCGAAGAGAATTCCCTTGGTAGATAATGCGGTCGACATTTGATTGTGAGAAATTCTAAATCAGGTGAACAGAATGACTTGAGTTCCTGTATGTTGTTATGATCACACCACGTCTCGTTAATCATAAGGCATACACCCCCGCCCCTTTTCTTACCAG
The DNA here is from genome assembly GCF_045679555.1 of Salvelinus alpinus. Lineage (NCBI taxonomy): Eukaryota > Metazoa > Chordata > Actinopteri > Salmoniformes > Salmonidae > Salvelinus > Salvelinus alpinus. Next base: position 25,371,698 of record NC_092098.1, on the reverse strand, counting down.
AAAGATGTTTGTTTCTGTCGGCGCGATGCGTGAAGAAACCAGCTGGCTGCACCGACTCCGTTAGCGTCTCTCGAGTGAGCCATGTTTCCGTGAAGCAAAGAACGTTATAATCTCTGATGTCTCTCTGGAATGTTACCCTTGCTCGGATTTCATCAACCTTATTGTCAAGAGACTGGACATTGGCGAGTAGTATGCTAGGGAGTGGAGCGCAATGTGCCCGTCTCCGAAGCCTGACCAGGAGACCGCTTCGTTTGCCCCTTTTACGGCGTCGTTGTTTAGGGTCGCCGGCTGGGATCAGATCCATTGTATTGGGTGGAAGGCAAAACACAGGATCCGCTTCGGGAGAGTCATATTCCTGGTTGTAACGATGGTGAGTTGACGTTGCTCTTATATTCAGTAGTTCCTCCAGACTGTATGTAATGAAACCTAAGATTACCTGGGGTACCAATGTAAGGAATAACACATAAAAAAACTAAATACTGCATATTTTCCTAGGAACGCGAAGCGAGGCGGCCATCTCGGTCGGCGCCGGAAGTAGTTTTGTTGTGGTTGTTATGGTTGTTATGAATGATCCTGCAACACAAAGTTTTCATGAATGGTTTCATAAAGGTGTTATGATATCCCCTTCAAGTAAAGTTGTAACCTATTCTCTTTTAACCAGTTCTCCAGTCTTTGCCATCACCTGGAGAATGACAGAGGGAGCGGATGCAAAGCTGAATAAACACTGACTGAATGAATAGAAGATTGATGGGTCAATTTGGGCCCCCAAACACCCACAGTGTTGGTGGTGGCATTCTCATTGATTATGTTCACCATGGACGACGTCCAAAACACAGTCCTTGAAATGAATACGTTGTTTGGGCCATTTGCCATTAGTTTCCCCATCCTAGCCTGACAGACAGATGGCTTTCAATGCTGGGGGGAGATATCCATATTAATAGCATGATTACAATGCATTACATCAATATATTGTCATTAACACAGTGATTTAAAAAGCAATTATGTTTCTTTGATTATCATCAGCCGCACAATAATACAGTGTGTGTTTTGTTGCCGGTGGGGCTTTAGAAAATCAAAATCGCCGATTGATTTCCTATTTCCTCAGTGAAGATGCTGCTCTGCGTTTTCACTAGCTCTCCTCGACTGATTGATACTTAATGAGTTGAAATAGCTTTAGCATAATTTTTTTTTTAAGGGAGATTGGTTGAAGGGGAAAATGGCTTCTAGGAGAAGACAAAATAGGCAAATATGTTTAGTCTCATGAATGTATTTCTATGTTAGAGATGGAGCTGGAGTCCTTCATGGAGGTGATGAGAGGATCTGAGGGCTACTAGCCCCACGCCGGCCCAAACTGTCCCATTGGCAGCTTGTATCCATCTGGCTGGGGAGGTTGGATCCAGACCCACCTCTACCCTTGGCGCTGTGTGGACTGTGGAGCATGGCCAAGCATTGGATTCAGAAGTAAATAAACCCACCATATATACTCAATGCACTTTAGCCCTTTCGAAAGCTGCAATACAATCAATATAAAACAAGACAAGGTTAGGCCCAAGTTAAATAATAACATTGTTGAAAAGGAGTAATACAATTATGTATTAGATTAGTGATAAAGTAGTTTTATGATTTATTTTTTATTTTATTTTATTTCACCTTTATTTAACCAGGTAGGCTAGTTGAGAACAAGTTCTCATTTGCAACTGCGACCTGGCCAAGATAAAGCATAGCAGTGTGAACAGACAACACAGAGTTACACATGGAGTAAACAATAAACAAGTCAATAACATGGTAGAAAAAAAAGAGAATCTATATACAATGTGTGCAAAAGGCATGAGGTAGGCAATAAATCGAATAATTACAATTTAGCAGATTAACACTGGAGTGATAAATCATCAGATGATCATGTGCAAGAAGAGATACTGGTGTGCAAAAGAGCAGAAAAGTAAATAAATAAAAGCAGTATGGGGGGTGAGGTAGGTAAATTGGGTGGGTAGTTTACAGATGGACTATGTACAGCTGCAGCGATCGGTTAGCTGCTCGGATAGCAGATTTTTAAAGTTGTTGAGGGAGATAAAAGTCTCCAACTTCAGAGATTTTTGCAATTCGTTCCAGTCGCAGGCAGCAGAGAACTGGAAGGAAAGGCGTCCAAATGAGGTTTTGGCTTTAGGGATGATCAGTGAGATACACCTGCTGGAGCGCGTGCTGCGGGTGGGTGTAGCCATCGTGACCAGTGAACTGAGATAAGGCGGCACTTTACCTAGCATAGCCTTGTAGATGACCTGGAGCCAGTGGGTCTGACGACGAACATGTAGCGAGGGCCAGCCGACTAGGGCATACAGGTCGCAGTGGTGGGTCGTATAAGGTGCTTTAGTAACAAAACGAATGGCACTGTGATAAACTGCATCCAGTTTGCTGAGTAGAGTATTGGAAGCTATTTTGTAGATGACATCGCCGAAGTCGAGGATCGGTAGGATAGTCAGTTTTACTAGGGTAAGTTTGGCGGCGTGAGTGAAGGAGGCTTTGTTGCGGAATAGAAAGCCGATTCTTGATTTGATTTTGGATTGGAGATGTTTGATATGAGTCTGGAAGGAGAGTTTGCAGTCTAGCCAGACACCTAGGTACTTATAGATGTCCACATATTCTAGGTCGGAACCGTCCAGGGTGGTGATGCTAGTCGGGCGTGCGGGTGCAGGCAGCGAACGGTTGAAAAGCATGCATTTGGTTTTACTAGCGTTTAAGAGCAGTTGGAGGCCACGGAAGGAGTGTTGTATGGCATTGAAGCTCGTTTGGAGGTTAGATAGCACAGTGTCCAAGGAAGGGCCGGAAGTATATAGAATGGTGTCGTCTGCGTAGAGGTGGATAAGGGGAATCGCCCGCAGCAAGAGCAACATCATTGATGTATACAGAGAAAAGAGTCGGCCCGAGAATTGAACCCTGTGGTACCCCCATAGAGACTGCCAGAGGACCGGACAACATGCCCTCCGATTTGACACACTGAACTCTGTCTGCAAAGTAGTTGGTGAACCAGGCAAGGCAGTCATTAGAAAAACCGAGGCTACTGAGTCTGCCGATAAGAATATGGTGATTGACAGAGTCGAAAGCCTTGGCCAGGTCGATGAAGACGGCTGCACAGTAATGTCTTTTATCGATGGCGGTTATGATATCGTTTAGTACCTTGAGCGTGGCTGAGGTGCACCCGTGACCGGCTCGGAAACCGGATTGCACAGCGGAGAAGGTACGGTGGGATTCGAGATGGTCAGTGATCTGTTTGTTGACTTGGCTTTCGAAGACCTTAGATAGGCAGGGCAGGATGGATATAGGTCTGTAACAGTTTGGGTCCAGGGTGTCTCCCCCTTTGAAGAGGGGGATGACCGCGGCAGCTTTCCAATCCTTGGGGATCTTAGATGATACGAAGGAGAGGTTGAACAGGCTGGTAATAGGGGGTGCGACAATGGCGGCGGACAGTTTCAGAAATAGGGGGTCCAGATTGTCAAGCCCAGCTGATTTGTATAGGTCCAGGTTTTCCAGCTCTTTCAGAACATCTGCTATCTGGATATGGGTAAAGGAGAAGCTGGGGAGGCTTGGGCGAGTAGCAGCGGGGGGGGCGGGGCTGTTGGCCAAGGTTGGAGTCGCCAGGAGGAAGGCATGGCCAGCCATTGAGAAATGTTTGTTGAAGTTTTCGATTATCACGGACTTATCAGTGGTGACCGTGTTACCTAGCCTCAGTGCAGTGGGCAGCTGGGAGGAGGTGCTCTTGTTTTCCATGGACTTTACAGTATCCCAGAACTTTTTGGAGTTAGAGCTACAGGATGCAAATTTCTGCTTGAAAAAGCTGGCCTTTGCTTTCCTGACTGACTGCGTGTATTGGTTCCTGACTTCCCTGAACAGTTGCATATCGCGGGGGCTCTTCGATGCTATTGCAGTTCGCCACAGGATGTTTTTGTGCTGGTCGAGGGCAGTCAGGTCTGGAGTGAACCAAGGGCTATATCTGTTCTTGGTTCTGCATTTTTTGAACGGAGCATGCTTGTCTAATATGGTGAGGAAGTAACTTTTAAAGAATGACCAGGCATCCTCAACTGACGGGATGAGGTCAATATCCTTCCAGGGTACCCGGGCCAGGTCGATTAGAAAGGCCTGCTCGCAGAAGTGTTTTAGGGAGCGTTTGACAGTGATGAGGGGTGGTCGTTTGACCGCGGACCCGTGGCGGATACAGGCAATGAGGCAGTGATCGCTGAGATCTTGATTGAAGACAGCAGAGGTGTTTTTGGAGGGCAGGTTGGTCAGGATAATGTCTATTAGGGTGCCCATGTTTACGGATTTAGGGTTGTACCTGGTGGGTTCCTTGATGATTTGTGTGAGATTGAGGGCATCAAGCTTGGATTGTAGGACTGCCGGGGTGTTAAGCATATCCCAGTTTAGGTCACCTAACAGAACAAACTCTGAAGCTAGATGGGGAGCGATCAATTCACAGATGGTGTCCAGGGCACAGCTGGGAGCTGAGGGGGGTCGGTAGCAGGCGGCAACAGTGAGAGACTTATTTCTGGAGAGATTAATTTTTAAAATTAGAAGTTCGAACTGTTTGGGCATAGACCTGGAAAGTATGACAGAACTTTGCAGGCTATCTCTGCAGTAGATTGCAACTCCTCCCCCTTTGGCAGTTCTATCTTGACGGAAAGTGTTATAGTTGGGTATGGAAATCCCAGAATTTTTGGTGGCCTTCCTAAGCCAGGATTCGGACACGGCAAGGACATCAGGGTTGGCAGAGTGTGCTAAAGCGGTGAGTAAGGCAAACTTAGGGAGGAGGCTTCTGATGTTGACATGCATGAGGCCAAGGCTTTTTCGATCACAGAAGTCAACAAATGAGGGTGACTGGGGACATGCAGGGCCTGGGTTTACCTCCACATCACCCGAGGAACAGAGGAGTAGTAGGATGAGGGTGCGGCTAAAGGCTATCAAAACTGGTCGCCTAGAGCGTTGGGGACAAAGAATAAAAGGAGCAGATTTATGGGCGTGGTAGAATAGATTCTGGGCATAATGTGCAGACAGGGGTATGGTGGGGCACGGGTACAGCGGAGGCAAGCCCAGGCACTGGGTGATGATAAGAGAGGTTGTATCTCTGGACATGCTGGTCTCAATGGGTGAGGTCACTGCATGTGTGGGGGGTGGGACAAAGGAGGTATCAGAGGTACGGAGAGTGGAACTACGGGGTCCATTGCAAACCAAAACAATGATAATGATAACTAGCCTGAACAACAGTATGCAAGGCATATTGATATTTGAGAGAGACATACAATAAGGCATAAAGTGATTGCAGGTCTTGATTGGGAGAGCTAGCTAAAACAACAGGTAAGATAACAGCAGCAATAACAGGGTGCTAGTCTAACACAGCAACAACAGGTAAAAATGGCGACGACTAGGCAGAGAGGGTCGGATTAACTACACACAGATCCTGAGTTAAAGCACAGAGCCGACAGATAAAACACAAATAAACAGAATGGAGTACCGTGAATTAATGGACAGTCAAGCAGGCATCAGCTATGTAGCCAAGTGATCATAGTGTCCAGGGGGCAGCCGTAGATGGAGCAGGGAGGCCTCCACTAAGCTAGCACGCGGCGTTTAAAGTTAGTAGCCCGGGGGTGGTCTGCTCAGACGGAGGGGGTCTGCTCAGACGTGGTCGTGTCGACAGAGAATCCAAGCCGGATGGCGATGGCGAAAGAGAGGTTGTGAATTGTAGAATTGTGTTTGCTAACTGGTGCTAGCTTCGTGGCAGCTGCGCTAGCTGCGCTAGCTGCGCTAGCTGCAAGCTAGCTGTGAGGATCAGAAGTAGTGGCTCAGGGATTACGGCAGGAATCCGGCGTTGTTGTCGAGAGACAGTCCGATGCTGGTAAATTGGTGAGTAATATCCAGGCTAATAACAGGGCTGGTGTCTGTGCAGAAGGTAAAAGCTGCTAGCAGCGGCAAAAAATGGCTAAATTAGCTTGTAGCTGATTTAGACCAGTTGTGATGGATTGGCAGGGCTCTGTGTCGGCAAAAAAAGGTCCAGTCCAATTGGCAAAAGAGGTATTGTAGCCCAAGAATTCGCTGGTAGACCTCTTCGGCTAGCCGGCAGATGGGCCTAGCTCGAGGCTAGCTCAAGGCTAACTGGTGCTTGCTTCGGGACAGAGGTGTTAGCCAGTAGTAGCCACTCGGTTGCAGCTAGCTAGCTGTGATGATACGGTGTAATTGTCCAGAGCTTGCGTCAGGAATCCGGTGATGTGGTAGAGAAAAAGCAGTCCTATATGCTCTGGGTTGATATCGCGCTTGCAGACTGGCAGGTATTGGCCCGAGCTGAAGCTGGCTGTGTCCGAGTTAAGGGTGAAGACCGCAGCAGTGGCTAACTGACTACTAGCTAGTAGCTAGTTACCTGGCTAGCTTCTGATTGGGGTTACGGTTCTAAAGTATAAAAAATAGCAGGTCCGTACCACATTGGGTGAGGCGGAATGTAGGAATGTATATTCAGTTCCTAGATGGAAAGTGAAATTAAAATATATACGAAATGTATACGAAAAATACGAGGACTATTTACACGGGACAAGACAAACACACGTCCGACTGCTACGCCATCTTGGATGGAGAGATGTCTGATCTGCTCTGTTGGAACATTTTGCCACACTGATTTAAAACTCCTTGTCCTAGCACTCCTCCAGAATCTCGAACACTAGCTACAACCGAATGACCCACAAACAGAGCATGAGGATTTGAATTAAGCCTTTAGCTATAGTAATTCCTGAGTAGGAGGATAAAGGGATAAGAGCAGGATAAGGAGTAAGTTAATGTAAGACATTTTGTTGCTGTGTTGGTTTAAAACCATGCTGAGGGGCAAAGCTCACTTCCTGTGTGTAAGAATATGATCCCATCTTTGATGTGGTTGGTTATCCCAGGTGTGAAATCCTCTCCTCACGCTGTCGAACTAGGCGGGCGTGCTCAGCTGTGAAATTTGTATATTTTCTACACCCCTCCCTCCATAACTCCCTCTTTCCACCTCTCCCCTGATAACTCTGACAGTGAGGTAAACTGCTCTCCCCTGGTCCAAAAATATGGTATATCCCGCTGCGAGACAAAGCTATTGCATTCCACAGCTGAATAATCCAGTTCCTCCCTCCCCTCCTTCCCCTTCCATGTCCCCCCTCCCGATAGCTCCCATCACAAACTATAAAAACGCCTGAAGTGCGACAACACTGCAACATCTTCAAACTGCCTGACACTGAATGTCAATGGCCGATTTTTTTTCACCTTTACAGGTGGATGGGTTGATCTTGCATGTGGTCATGGGATGTGAAGTCTTGAGCATAGGGGGTCAATTGATTAGATCCATCCATTACTTTGAATTAGCATTGAGTCACATTTTGATAGTGGTGCCTTTACATCATAAGAGCATGCCTGCTGGCTATATCAACAGTATATGTGTATGAGTTTGAGGCCTGTTCATTCTGGATGCTATTTGGTTGCTTCCTATTTTGACAACAACGTCCTACTTTCTCTGTGTAATCCACCAAGAAGAGCAGCAAATTGCTCACACACCCTCACAATGCTGCCAGTAGGGCAGAGAGGATGTCTGGCTGTCTTGCAGCACTCTTTCTCATATACTGTGTAGTAAGCTGTGCTGCTGAACAATGACATGACAGCCTAGTGCAGCCTCATCTATGGCTCAACAACCATGGGCATTGGCTTCAGAATGCTTGTGTTCTAGCTAGTAATTCAATATTGATAACAAACATACATGTAGTGGCTTTTGTTATGCCTGTAGGGATGGACAGATGCTTTTTCACTTGTTTTGTTCCTTGGTGTGTAGAGACACAGGTTACCAATCCCTATACGGCCAGTAGCTAGGGCTTCTAAAATGACATTGAAAGTGAGTATCTAAGGAAAAGAGAGATTAGAGATGGAATTAAATGAGAAAATCAAAAATGGGGTTTATTTCCTGAAACCCAATTAAACACATATGAAGATAAAATATAAGAAGGGTGGATGTTTGTGTGCTTCTGAGTATTGTCTGCACATGTGCTGGATTTGTATGTTTAGTGTCATACCTGTATTTCAGTCTAGTCATATAACCATAACAGATTCATAATCGTCAGTCCATGAAGATGCATTCATTGATTTTCTCTTTCCAGACACGCTCTCTCTCTCTCTTCATATTAAACTATAAAATTGTATTTTAGAAAGTCAGGTTACAAGAGCCACAGTCGATTAACAGCATGTTGGATCCCCTACTGCAGGGATCATCAACTATATTCAGCCGTGGGCCGAGCGGATGGTCAGGGGGGCCGGAACATAATTACAAATCATTTGTAGACTGCAAATTGAATGCAAGAAGCCCAAACGGATATAATATTTGACAAAAACATGATAATTTCAAACCTTGTTTACATGTGTGTACGATTAGTTGTCTCTCTCTATTATGCGTTGGAATACTTGGGAACAGATTTCCAAAATTATAATCACTTGGAGTGATTATCACCTCTTTCTCAGAAAACGTCAAATAAAACCACCCGTGGGCCAAATTCGGCCCCCGGGCCCTAAGTTGGGGAAGCCTGCCCTACTGTCTGTTGAGCTGTGTGGGGTGAGAGAGAGAGAGGGGATGCTTCTAGAATAACTCAACAGGGCCAGGGAGAGAGATGCTATAGTGAGAAGACAAGACTGAGCCCTCCACTAGTATCCAGGAGGACCCTATAACAATCCACTGTTCTCCTACCAACACTGTCATTACTGACACAATTGATTATGGGCCTGGGAGTGACGATACAATTCAGCTCTCCCCCTCAAGCCGAGGCGCAATCACACAAGCACTCTATTTTCTATAAATGAGACTGTCTGGGAAATAAAAAAAGCTAATGAGAATTGTCTGAGAGAGAGAGAGAGAGAGAGAGAGAGAGAGAGAGAGAGAGAGAGAGAGAGAGAGAGAGAGAGAGAGAGAGAGAGAGAGAGAGAGAGAGAGAGAGAGAGAGAGAGAGAGAGAGAGAGAGAGAGAGAGAGAGAGAGAGAGAGAGAGAGAGAGAGAGAGAGAGAGAGAGAGAGAGAGAGAGAGAGAGAGAGAGAGAGAGAGAGAGAGAGAGAGAGAGAGAGAGAGAGAGAGAGAGAGAGAGAGAGAGAGAGAGAGAGAGAGAGAGAGAGAGGGAGGAGGAGGCAAAGAAAGAGACCCATTAATATGATGCTGTTACCTTTTCATATGCTCTGAAACATTTATGTCCGTGTCCTCATATTAAAGCGCTGGGCGCGGTGTCAGCTTTTGATGCGGCAGGGCACAGTGGAGACATGAAGAAGTCATAATTGCCTCTTAGGTCCTTTGAATTGCTAACTAGAGAGCCTGACATTTTTAAACAGCCTTGATTCTGAAAAGATCAGGACACTGAGGCAGGCACACCAAAGGCTTTTTATTCTAAGCAGCATTTAAATGAGACAGCTTAAACCTTTCGGTGTAGGCTATATATGGAATAGAAAAACAATATCTTTATGAATATCTCATGGAATTTCTGTATGAATAGGAATCTGGTGTATGCATCTCTTAGTAGACATACAAACACACACACACAAACACACCAACTGGCCCTCTTCATTTAATTATCACTGCTGAGGTCCAATTAGCTGAAATGCTAAATCAGATGTAGGGTTTCATCACGGCACAGTGCATTATATTAAGAGCAGAACAGATAGCAGAGGTAGATCTTTCTCATCTCTTCAGTCTGCCCCAGGGTGGGTAGATGATCATAGATGAGGTCTGAGTATCTCTAGACCCACCATGCATCTGTGCAGTGCAGACACACCTCTATATTGGCTCATGTTGGTAAATCTTGGTTAATCGTTCATATATGCCATTTAGCAAAGGCTTTTATCTAAAGCAACTTACAGTCATGCGTGCATACATTTTACATATGTGTTTCCCGGGAATCAAACCTACTCTCCTGGCATTTCAAGTGCCATGCTCTAACCAGGTGAATACAGTTGAAATCTATGAGCCCTTATTAATTTAATTTGTTAAATCCACTTCAATCATTGTAGATGAAGGGGAGGAGACGGGTTAAAGAAAGATTTTCAAGCCTTAGAGCGTTGGGCCAGTAACCGAAAGGTTGCTAGATCGAATCCCCGAGCTGACAAGGTAAAAATCTGTCGTTCTGCCCTTGAACAAGGCAGTTAACCCACTGTTCCCCGGTAGGCCGTCGTTGTAAATAAGAATTTGTTCTTAACTGACTTGCCTAGTTAAATAAAGGTTACATTTTCTTTGCAAAAAATGTGTATATGTGTGCAATTCAGAGGTTGAATGGGCAAGACAAAAGATTGAAGTGCCTTTTTACAGGGTATGGTAGTAGGTGCAAGGCGCATCGGTTTGTGTCAAGAACTGCAACATTGCTGGGTTTTTCAAGCTCAATAGTTTCCCATGTGTATCAAGAATGGTCCACCACCCCAAGGACATCTAGCCAGCTTGACACTGTGGGAAGCATTGGAGTCAACATGGGCCAGCATCCCTGTGGAACGCTTTCAACACCTTCTTGAGTCCATGCCCTGACGAATTGAGGCTATTCAGAGGGGAAAAGGGGTGAGTGCAACTCAGTTTTAGGAAGGTGTTCTTAATGTTTGATATACTCAAGTGTATGCGACAACATTAGTCCTTGTCCAGGACAGGAATATTCTGGCAGACTATCCAGGACTGACATATGACTGTGTCAGTCCTGGAGCCTCTTGTCCATGTCCAGGGTTCAAAGAAGAGGAGTTGCATGGTGTTGTAAGGCTTCCGGGAAGCAGACTAGCTAATTTAATTCTCGGTCGTTGGTGTAATGAAACGCTGTTAATCGGCTTCATAACCACACTCGGCATTTGTCCTAATGAATCACGCCAGCGTGTAATTGCAATTTTGACAGAGTTCTTTTTATCTTCCTCCCTGACAGCATGTCTGCACCTAAAGTCATTTTCAGCATCTTTTCATATCCCCAAGCCCCATGGATGGGAATGGAATAACAAATCGAGGGAAAGACCCAATCATAATATAACCAAATTATCCTAGTAAACAACAATCTATTTGGCTTGTTGTTGACCTTTAAAATAAGCTCAGACAAAAGGTCAGAAACACTATTACAGATAGCTTAAAACAGTTTCAAAATATGATATGTGAAACTGTTATGCTGGAAACCACAGGAAACAAATGTTCCAGGAGGTAATGTGTTCCCTGTGACAGCCGGTGAACAAATTAAACACACACACAATGAAAGCCGACAGGGAAGGTGTTTATTCACTGGTCAGTGGTGCTTTATACTTTATACTAACCCTGCATGTCCTCTGGGGTGTAGTGAATATGTCAGGATATGTCACCTGCCCACAGTAACCCAGTAACTCCCTCACCAACCCTCCCAGTCGGCCCCATGGCGGCCCTTCAAAGTGGGCCAGATGAAAGCCTGACCCGGGGAGTCATGCTCGCTTATCCAAACAGTGGCATATGCTGCTGGGTCTTCTCACCGTAGAGAGAGGAAATGGATGCCTAACAGATGGAGGGCAGTCTGGGTTAGTAGGGGCTATGGCAGGGAGGTAGAGAGGGCTGGGTATTAGTGGCTTTGAATCTTATGTGGCGTGCAACTCAACTCTCTCTTTCGCTTGCTCGCTCTCTCACTCTTTCTCTCGCTCTCTCTCTCTGTCTCTGTCTCTCTGCTGCATGTGTTCTGTGGATGGGTCCATCCAGATGAGGGGCTGTGATTTGCCAGATGTTCCACTTAGCATAACTGTACCGCTATAATGATGTCTGCTATGCTCCTGCTCTTCTCTCTCCAGGCCTATTGGCATGCTGAACTAACTGGTCATTGATATTCATATCTGGTTTCTGCTTGACCAAGGTGATGATATCCTGCTTAACAACCCCTCCATTATAATCAGGTCTTACTGTATGGTTCTAGTCTGAGCGGTTGCCATAGCAATGCCCAGTCCACCCACACAAAGCTGTATCACTATGGAACTGTTATCAGTGGATGTAGATGTCTATCCATGAGATTCTTTGTGGAAAACCATTTTGACATAAGAGATAATGTGAAGGAGGTACAGTATATGAAGGATAATGACCCCTTGTTACGTTGCACATTAAGACTTAAAGAATTAGACTTTGAAAAAAATTGCATGTCAATCAATGGCAAGTAGTTCCCCTTTCACCAGATGATTAATGATAAGGTCAAGGGTCGTCCATCTTTCTGTCTGAATAGTGAGAAGGATGAATAGTGTCTGAGCTCAACAGTGACAGAATGAGAAGAGAAGGTATGGTGAAAGTGAACAGGAATTTGGGGGAAGGGAGATGGAGGAGGTAAAAAAAAAAAAAGTTGACAGAGATAACAAAACACAAGGTAGACTTTATTATGAGAGAACAGGATGTAATGTAATTAAAACTGTGAATACCTATCTGTATTTTATATAAAATTATTTTTGTGTCTGCTGGGTCAAATAGCTCAAAAATGTTTTTCAGTAATCTGCAAGAAATGTGGACAAATTATTTATATTACAGCTGCAATATGAAACGTTTTGGGCGACCTAACCAAATTCACATAGAAATGTGAGTTATAGATCTGCCATTCTCATTGAAAGCAAGTATAATACGCTTTTCTATGGGCACTATTTCTATGCTTCCCATTGTTACGTTTTGTTTTTCCATCTTTTACTTTCGTTTTTGTACACCAGCTTCAAACAGCTGAAAATACATTATTTTTGGTTATTGAAAATATATTTCACAGCGGTTTAGATGGTACAATGATTCACTACACCAGGGTTATTCAACTCTTACCCTACGAGGTCCGGAGCCTGCTGATTTTTTATTCTACCCAATAATTAATTGCACACACCTGGTGTCCCAGGTCTAAATCAGTCCATGATTAGAGGGGAACAATGAACAAATGCAGTGGAACTGGCTTCGAGGTCCAGAGTTGAGTTTGAAGGCTCTACACAATACATTTCTTGTTTTGTCACAAACTAAAATTTGACGAACTAGAATTTTAGCAACCAGAATATAGCTGAGCGATTTCTGCATATTGCACCTTTAATTTTTTCTGTGAAATGTGTCCTCGCTTTTGGATAAAGTCACCTCTATGGCAGGAATAGGCTTTATACCTCTGATGTTTTATAGTATTTTCCAGTCCGGTGGTATTCAGAGCAAGAGGTTATTCAGACAGAGAGAGTGGAGTTACGAAAGTGAAAATTATGTCATGCTCAGTTTCTCTCAGCCAGTGAAAAAAGCAAATGAAGTGGGCACACTTTTCTGAAAGTCATTTTCCAGCTCCTTTGACATGCTTTTTCAATTCACCGAGGCTGTGTCGGCTCTGATTCAGAAGAAGAAGAAAACACTCTATTCCTTCAATTTTTTCCCCGGTGTAAATTATACACTGTCACAATGAACCGTCTGTATTCCATTCACCATGAAACCCCAGTTCGGGGTGGATTATTTTGCCTCAAAATGATTTTTGTGACCCAAGGATATCCTATCTGTCCTTACCTTGTTTAAACCTCCCTTTAATTCATTGCAGGCTCCAGTGAGCTGGCAAAGGAGAGAGGGAATTATATTAGTGTGGCGTGCCTTTTCAAAGGTGCCTGTTTCCTTTGGCACAGCCACAGTGTGCTTTTCTCTCTGTTTATTAACTGCCTCCTGGGTCTCTTAACTTTTTCTTGGACCCCTGTTTCACTGACTTTAACAAGATCTCTTTTTTCATCAACATGATTTAGTTTCCAGACGTTACATTGTGGTGGGAGACCTCAGGGCCTCTCTGTTTCGCAGGGTTCCTGCTTGTGGAATTTCAAGGCTTGCTCTATAAAGTGGGTATTTAATACTTCTATTTTCACTGTTGAAAAGGGAGGAATGGGTTTCCACCTGAGTGTGGTTTCAGTAATGTTATTGCACTATTATAAACTGTGAATATTTGAAGCTTTATGGGTTGTTACTTGGAACGCAGCCAGCCAGTGGAATGGAGTTTGTATTTCCAGTTCCAAGCTGATGAAGCTTGCTGTTCCATGACCATAATGTGTAGAAGACATACCAGGATACAGGCATGAGATCTCCCCACAGATGTTCCTCTGCACAGTCACAAGCACAGAGCCAGAGAAACATGCACCGTATGTATGTACAACATCTCAGCTATTCTGATTAGAACCAGATGAAAAGGAAAGGCGGAGTTTCTACAAAGAACCTTTTGTACACTGGAGACATTCAGATGAAGGATCCCAGATTACAAGAATAGAACACACAAACCAACTCCCAACTTCAGAAAACAAACTGACTAGGATAATCATCACATCTGTGACTGATTACATTTACATAGCCATTGGTCTTTGATATGAGGCATTGAGGCACTACACAACGTTTGATTTGACCCGAAAGAGCGGAATACATCTCTATCAGTCTCCATCTCAGCTCTGCTCTCTAAACAAAGCCAATTAGGATGATGGATGACTTGTGCCTTGGCAAGCGTCCCGCGAGAGGATGAATCTACAACTGGGATAAGAACATAAACAAACACCCCACCGCCCCCACACACAATGTTCTATTTGAGGAGATTTGTAACGGGGGTTTTGATGTATAATGGATGATGGCTGAATGGAAGCAGTGTTTTATGGGATGATGGAGGGGAGAAGGAGAGGAGCAATGCTGCTGCTGATTGGCTCTTATTGAGCACAGCTGCCTCTGGGTTGGGAGTTCTACCTGGAATCAAAAAGGGTTGTGGGGACAGCCAAAGAACTCTTTTGGAACCCTTTTTTCTAAGAGTGCATACACCCCAGCCACACCCAATGGGACAGCACCACCCAATCCCCATCCCCATCCCCATAGACCCAATCCCCATACATCCCTTACTAGTCCAGTGCCATGGTATAACTCATGGGACAGCATCACCCCACACCCAGTTCCTCAAACACCCATGGTATAACCCATGGGACCACCACCACAACTACGACCCCTTCCCGAGACACCCCCAGCCAGTCCCATGGTATTCCCTCTGAATTACCCAGGTTTATGTATAGAACCAGGAGAAGATCGAAACGGAACAATGTCTTCTCTTGCATTCACAATAGCTTAATAGGGTGTGTGATAATTAATTCATTTATCTTGCCACATTTTCTTCCATAATTGTTCCATTATGCAAAATTATGCTATGACCCTCATCTGTGCAACTGTTTATTGTTGTCACATATACCATTCCTTCATTACATCTAAAGACTGAAGATTCAACATAGCCTAGCTGAGAGTACATTAGAAAGCTGTTAAGAAAACT
The DNA here is from genome assembly GCF_045679555.1 of Salvelinus alpinus. Classification (NCBI taxonomy): domain Eukaryota; kingdom Metazoa; phylum Chordata; class Actinopteri; order Salmoniformes; family Salmonidae; genus Salvelinus; species Salvelinus alpinus. The sequence continues at coordinate 25,356,438 of NC_092098.1, read as the reverse complement.
CATTAATAAGCACCTACCCTGAGGATAGAATTAAGATATCATTATCTTTTTTTGTGTGATTCTATATTTATAAATTAATTTTCCCAGCGTCAAACGCAGCCCTGGGGCTCTATAATTTGTTTCATCCGTTGTAAATCAGGAGGATAATTATGTTGAATGGCAGCACAATTCATCAAAGTTTTTTTTTAGGGCTTGTGTATTATCTGAATGTCTCTCGTGCTCTATCACTATCTCCCCCTCTCCTTCCCTCCCTTATTTTCTCTCTCCACTCTCTCTCTCTCTTTCTCTCTCTCTCCCCATCCCTCCCTTCTGTCCCCCCTCCCTCAATCTCTCTGTCTTTCTATTTATTATGGTATGGTATGTGGTTGTCAGTGGTTGAGCTGCCATAGCATACACAGGGTCTCCTGAACCCAAGCTCTGACAAAAAAAAGAGTTATGTTCAGTGATGACAAGAATTGATTTCCAATTTCCTCCACAATGACTGCATCATTGCCAGCGACTCAGGCAATTTGGCCTACATTACGGTGCCAGCACGGGGCCGTAGATCAGGATGACAGCTGTCTTAACCTGGAGGGGTGCTTACATTGAGGAGAAATTGAGAGAGATATTTAGCGTGAGCGATCCATTTACTGTTGGTGCGGATCTAGGAAATAGGCCCTGTACTTTGGAGAATTGCTCTGACTTTGATTTCCTACACTGACCCATTCCAATCTTTTATTCCTCATGAGTTATCACAATTCCAGACAGACATTATGTGATTGCTCCCTAGCCTGGTATGTTATGACACATCAGAAATGAATTGATCTAGCATGGATTTCAATTGAGTTCATGGAGAAACCCTGGAAATCATCAGAATTAGGTTTACTTTGAGAAGTACAGTGATGTATGCACCTATACAGGTTCTGATCATATCAAATAGCAATCAATTATTAATTCACCTTGAAAGATGCTTCGTTGAGAGGATTTGTCAGTGGGAAAGTGAGAAAATATTAGACATTTTGACCTGAGAATTCTACCCCCTTAAGCAATCAATAGAAATCCATGGAGCTACAGTATGTTCCACTGTGAGACAGTGGAGCAGATCACCCAGCCCGTGGGATGCAGAGCAGACGGTGACAGACTGACAGAACCCAGGTTGGAGTTGGGGAGAGAACCTTTCATCAGCACGCCTTCCTCCTTCGTCCGTCAGCCACTATCAGCCCAGTGTGTGAGTGTTTGCCCGTCAGCCCCTGCCACCGCTGTCATCTCTATAAATGTCACCCTGGCCACACCACTGGGCTGTTTGTTTTTACCTAGACAGACCTCACACACACTGGGCTTGTTTTTACTGGCTGTTTTCCTGGTAATTGATATCATAGATGGAGGCTTGTCTATCAGCTACTGCAAAAGCTGGTTCTCAGTGGCATCTCATTGTTGGATGGTTTTGGATGGCTACCAAGTGTTTTGGTTTGTGTTTGTGTGTGTGTGTGTATTTTTCGTATTTTATTAGGATCCCCGTTAGGATCCCCATTTGGGGTCCACACAAAACATGAAACACAAAATATTACAGAACATTAATAAACAAGAACAGCTCAAGGACATGACTACATACATTTAAAAATGGCACACAGAGCCTACATATCAATACATACACACAATATCTAGGTCAAATAGGGGAGAGGTGTTGTACTGTGAGGTGTTGCTTTATCTGTTTTTTGAAACCAGGTTTGTTGTTCATTTGAGCAACATGAGATGGAAGGGAGTTCCATGCAATAATGTCTCTGTTTAATAGTGTATGCTTTCTTGAATTTGTTCTGGATTTGGGGACTGGATTTGAAAAGACCCCTGGTGGCATGACTGGTGGGGTGTGTGTGTCAGAGCTGTATGTAAGTTGACTATGCAAACAATTTGGAATTTTCAACACAATATTGTTTCTTATAAAAAAATATGTGATGCAGTCAGTCTCTCCTCAACTCTTAGCCAAGAGAGACTGGCATACATAATATTTAGTCTTTCTTTGTAACACTTGACCACATGGCTGGACAATAATCAAGATAAGACAAAACTAGACTTGCTTTTGGAGTGTGGTGTCAAAAAAAGCAGAGCGTCTCTTTATTATGGACAGACCTCTCCCCATTTTTACAACCTTTTGAATCTATATGTTATCTAAGGTAACATCAAGTAATTTTGTCTTCTCAACTTGTTCAGCAGCCACACCATTCATTATCAGATTCAGCTGAGGTCTAGAGTGTAGGGAATGATTTATACCAAATACAATTCTCTTCGTTTTAGAGATGTTCAGTACCAGTTTATTACTGGCCACCCATTCCAATACTGACTGCAACTCCTTGTTAAGAGTTTTAGTGACTTCATTAGCTGTGGTACTGATACGTATATAGTTGAATCATCAGCATACATGTACACAATGCTTTGCTTAATGCCAGTGGCAGGTCTTTTGTAAAAATATAAAATAGTAGAGGGCCTAGACAGCTTCCTTGCAGTACACCACACCCTACATGTTTGACATTAGAGAAGCTTCCATTTAAAAAAAAACTCTGAGTTATATTAGATAGATATTAGCTCTGAATCGGCAATATGGCAGAGGTTGAAAAAACATATGTTTTCTCAACAGCAGGTTATGGTCAATAATATCAAAGACTGCACTGAAATCTAACAGTACAGCTCCCACAATCTTCTTATTATCAATTTCTTTCAACCAATCATCAGCCATTTGAGTCATGTTGAGTGCCCTTCTCTATTGTGTGTGTTTTTTTACAGTTTGGGGTTACCTACAAGCTGCTTTGAAAGCAATAGCAATTTAAAAAGTCTTTCCGCTCAGATCAGAAAGACAACTGCATCTTTGATGTGTCTGGCTGGTTTAATACATCATCCACAGCGTAATTATTAACTTGACCATGCTTAAATTGATAATCAATGTCTGATTTGTTATTGTTAACCATCTACCAATCCTTGCCGTGTTTATGAGGCTTTCAAAAAGCTCCCTGGTCTTTGTAGTTGAATCTGTGCTTGAAAGTCAACACTTGACTGAGGGACCATACAGATGCTGTATGTATGGGGGACAGAGGAAGAGGTGGTCATTCAAAAAGCATGTCAACCCTGATAATTTCACACAGAGTGGGTCCATGTAACTTATGTGATTTGTTAAGCCAAATTTTTCTGCTGAACTAATTTAGGCTTGCCTAAACAAAAGTGGTGAATACTTATACTTATACAACAACTATATTTTAGTTGTTTCATTGTTATTAATTTGTATCACAACAAAAACAAATCTATTTAAATACCACTTTTGTCAGCGATTGTGTGCAGATGTAGCGGAGTCAGGCGCAGGACACAGGTGTTGAGCAACACAACGGAGTTTACTCAAAATACAAGCAAAATTCCACGTAGGAATAATAACAAACACACTAGCACATACGACCACCACTAACGACACAAACAATCACGGACAGAACAGAAATGTATGCCAGAGGGTTAAATAGGGAACATGATAGGGGAATTGAAACCAGGTGTGTGTAATACAGACAAAACAAAACGAAACTGAAACATAGATCGGTGGTATTTGAAAGCTATAATCATTCAATTCCTACCTCACATCGTCCACTTACACGTGCATATCCCCAACATTCATGTTCTCTCTCTTTATTCATTATCTGTAATCAGCTAACACAGGTTTCTATTAGACATCTTGAGGATGTATTTTTATCATGGGGTGCAGTTGGCGTATAGGATAAATGGAGTCCCATTTGTCAGCTATAATGTTGTAATGTAATGTCTCACTGGGGTTTTAATCACAGATCATTTTGACAAATGGCCTGGGGGTGGGGCCTGGGAGTGTTTAACATTGGAGTAGATTGGTGACTGTGAGTGCGATATCAGGGTTATGCTCAGTAGGAAGACAACGTTTTGAAATGGAGTGAGTTGGGAAGGTACTGCTTCAACTTGTGGAGAGGGACCTGAAATAAAACCCTAACCTAAAAAAATAACACTTTTGTATGGCAACCAGATTAGGACATTCTCTGCCCTTAACCCTGTAGGCTTACTAGCAGGACTGAGGATGGATGACTGATGCCGTATAGCAGTGGAAGACTAGAGTCTTGGTTCACACATCACCTGGTCCAGAGAGGGAAGTGTGATTAACCAATCCCAATGTGGCCATCACCTTTAATAGGCAAACACATTACATCTATCTAACTGGCAATAGCTTTACACATTATTTAGATTAAGACAAAGTGGTAGTTAACCACACCATGAAATGCTACCTTTTTAAACGCTGTCATATAAAAGCTAGGCTCTGACAATACAAAATTGGCAACATTTTGCTTTGTTATATCTACATAAAACATACACAAGCTAGACTCCCTTATTCTCATAAAAATTCCAGACCTCACAGTTCTATCTCCACATCCACTCCACATCCTATTTCACGTTGTTGCGATTCTCTATTAATATTTGCTGATGATTTAGCTAATCTCAAGCATATGGTGGATCGATGTAGAATAGTCTGTGTGTGTGGAAAAATGAGACACTCTGCGCTTCTCGCTGCTCAACGCTTCTTCTGGCTGAGAAGAGATCTGCCAGCAGCCATCACAGCCCTGTGATTAAACAGCAGAAAAAATAAAAGAGAAAATCAATGGTTGAATTCATCCCTCAGATCCCCAAGCGGGATGTATTAGTGTTGTTAAGCACATTCCACTCAAGGTGACAGATGAAGATCTCTCAGACGCATAAAATGACTCATCTTTTAAATCCTATTTAATAGTGTGTCTCCAATAGCCATTCAACTCTGCCTCCCAGACCGTCATTGGGCCACATCTCATTTCTTGTAAAAAGGGCTCGTCAATGGGATTGATTCATACCCACAGACTGCACACTGCTGCAAGTGGAAGTTAACGAGGCAGGGCTAGATTCGCAGAAAAATCACTGCGGGGTCTTCGACATCAATTCAAAGTTTCAAAGCACCCCTTTCCCCCCTCTTTGTTCCTGCAAAATGTAATTTATCGTTTAATAAAAGCCCATAGCTCACACTACGAGCAACAGGGTGCTTTTCTGGTTAAACGAGATCCTGCAGTCAAACTTATGAAATGATATCATGTGTAATACAGAGCCCTCCGCCATGAAGGCCTGTTAAGATTAATTGACTACATTTGTATTTTTTTTATTATTTTTTTCATTTTTTTACACAAGTCTGCTTTTATGCTGCAGGCCCGTGAAAGCTTTCTACAGCTAAGATCTACATCAGGGATGGGCAACTTTGATAGGGGTGGGGCCACAAAAAATCTTAAGTCATCATGAGGGGTTGCAGTTGCTCGTGGGTCTGTGTACCCACACGTGCATATTTTCTTTTACATTTTAGAGATCATTTTGTGCAATTCTACAAATTTTTCCATGGGGAGTAGAGAAAATTTTGCAATTTTAAAGCAAGTTTGCTGCAATTCTACATATTTTATCATGGGGTGAAGAGGAAAATTTGCTGTTTTATAGCAAATTTCCTGCAATTCTACACATTTTGCCATAGGTTGGAGAGACATGTTTGCAGTTTTTAAGATGATATGTGAGTGAGACTAGCAAAATAATAATTCGACCATGATTACTAAGTTTAGATAGTCTAGCGGCCAGCTAATTTACCAATCTAAAAATGTTTACCTGACATGGGCTAATTGAGAGACTGACATAACAAGAGAAGAATTGCTGATGCACAACCAAATTTCGAAATTGCACCTTTTGTATTCTACTATTCTAACTTGCCACAGTAAGTTGAGACCCCGCTGAGTAAAATAAAAAAAAAAGACTTAAACCATGAAAGATCTGTAACCAAGTGTTGTCTAGGCCTAGTGCTCAATACTTACTGAGTAAGCCAATAAGTATGATGTCTTTGGTGTTTTTGGGAGAGAGTATTAGCCTGTACTGCTCTAGTCAGTGGTTTATATCTTCAATGACACTAGTTTATCCGAGTAGTTTTGTAGTCTAAACTCTCATTACAACCACCTAGAAAAGCCTTTGACACCTTATAACCCCAGCCAGCAATTAAGTGACCATTACAATGTGTATCATTCCAGTTGTGAAGGTCAATACATTTCAGAAGTAATTGCACTTCAAGGTCCCTTCCATCTTAATTTTAATCATTTCATTCCACGTACATATCAATAAAGGCTGTCAGTATTTTTTATTTATTAACCTTATAATTGTCAAACCTCATTACAGTCAATGGTGTCTAATGACGAGTTGAACTCGGGTAAGGATGGGCAGGACATGATGGAGGAATGGAGCATTTAATTCCTCCTTTTGTGTTCATCACACTTTGAATTATAGGCCTCGTGGAGAGAGAGAGCTCCGTCTTTGCCGTCCTCTGCCACAGGGACAGACTGCAGTATATCGTTCTCATCAAACGCAGACGGAAAAGTATCAAACCTTTGAATGAGTCACAGTGTGATAAGAAGACATCTTCTTTCCTGTGTGTAGTAACTTGACAAGTAATGCCCACACGCATTTCTATATTACTTTCCTTTATTTTCAACCTAAGAAATAAAAGGTGTACAGCCATGTACAAACTGGCTGTACCCGACTCTGGGTGATGACCTCATCAAAGGGGAAAGGTCACGGTCAATGCCAATGCCATTAATAACAATGCACACATGAATAGCAATCATACTAAACTGCAGGTAAGTACAATACATATTCAATGTAATTATTTATATAGAGTCCACACTATAGCACTGTGGCATGCTGTTTCTCTCTATATGGTTAGTCTATGACTATGGGCTTTTGATGAACTGCTATATTACAGAGATTTGCTCAGAGCTCAAATGTTGATTCATATAATTTCAGTAGATATAATTCCAGCTCATATACATTTAATGGGCATTTGTCATAGGCAGTTAAGTGAAATGTCCTACTCCTCACTTTTGAGAAAGAGCAATACAGACTATGCTCTGGTATAAGGTCAGGTGTGTCAAAACCTTACATTACGTGAGGAGAAGCACAGTCTTGGATCTGTTAGAAATGCTGTGTGTTACTGAGCCATATTACTATTCAGTCTGCAAACACACACACGCACACGCACACTGGCGTTTAGGCATATCCCTGACAGATATCGTGTTTATTTCTTGTGACAGCAGAAAAAAAAACAGCTTGTGACAGTTTGTCTGATCGGCGCTCGTTCCTGGGTTCTGTGTTGTTGTGAATATTTTAGTATTTATATTACTTTCCGCAGGTCCAACTGAAGATTTGTCGGAAGAGCTCAGACATGAGTGTAACGCCAAAACAGAGCAGGTAGGGGTTTAAATAAACGATGAGCAGTGAGGCTTTAGATAAGGACTTCAGCATGAAGTTTAAATGTTGTAGCTGAGCTGACACAGAGTAGTAAAAGGGCCTTGGTGAACAACCAAGATGGATCACCAGGTGGCGCTATTTTCCAATAAATGTGCCCCATGGCCTGCACACACCAACCTCACCCCTGTCTGCCTGCCTGCATGTGTTTTCCTATTATGGTCATGATGAAGTAGCCAGCATTGGAAATACAGTATATCATCTGTGAGGGAGATAATGACCACCAGTATATCTGTCACTCCTGTCATGGATATGGCTGCATTATGGTGTTGTGTGTGATGGTAGTAGAAAGGTCTCCTTCAACCGTTATGTAACTCCAATAACACTGTTTAAATATCAGCGTTTATGTCATCTATCAGGGAAGGACTTGATGGATGGTTGCAGGGCTGTTGAGCTACTTGTCTTGGCAATGACTGAAAAGTGAACTCAATTAACCAGTTGTGTGTGTGCTGTTAATACCATCTCATGTTAGTCCAGGTAGCTTTTCAAATGGGACACAGACAGTTGAGCTCTGCACCTGCCATGCCTGTCCCATTCGTCTGGCTCAGATACACTCGCACACTTGCAGACCCTCTCCTCCTCCTTTCATTTGAACTCACTCCTTAAATCACGCTCAGCCTGAAATCTGAATGTAAACAGACAGAGTTGCATAAGCCTCTCTAAATCCACATCAAATCCAGAAGTATGAAGGAGCTTCAGTCACACCATATGTGTTGTACCTTCATCACAGTGGCTTCATGGGGGTTCTCATCAACTCCATTCTAATCTCTCTACTAAAGTAAATTAAATGTATTGATCAACAATAGGGTGGAAAACACAGGGTTTTAGTATTATTACGGATCCAGGTCAGGTCTCAGATCCAGGTCAGGGCCTCAGATCCAGGTCAGGTCTCAGATCCAGGTCAGGGCTCAGATCCAGGTCAGGTCTCAGATCCAGGTCAGGGCTCAGATCCAGGTCAGGTCTCAGATCCAGGTCAGGGCTCAGATCCAGGTCAGGTCTCAGATCCAGGTCAGGGCTCAGATCCAGGTCAGGGCTCAGATCCAGGTCAGGGCTCAGATCCAGGTCAGGGCTCAGACCCAGGTCAGGTCTCAGATTCAGGTCAGGGCTCAGATCCAGGTCAGGTCTCAGATCCAGGTCAGGTCTCAGATCCAGGTCAGGGCTCAGATCCAGGTCAGGTCTCAGATCCAGGTCAGGGCTCAGATCCAGGTCAGGGCTCAGATCCAGGTCAGGTCTCAGATCCAGGTCAGGGCTCAGATCCAGGTCAGGTCTCAGATCCAGGTCAGGGCTCAGATCCAGGTCAGGGCTCAGACCCAGGTCAGGGCTCAGATCCATGTCAGGACTCAGATCCAGGTCAGGGCTCAGATCCAGGTCAGGGCTCAGATCCAGGTCAGGTCTCAGGTCCAGGTCAGGGCTCAGATCCAGGTCAGGTCTCAGATCCAGGTCAGGGCTCAGATCCAGGTCAGGTCTCAGATCCAGGTCAGGGCTCAGATCCAGGTCAGGGCTCAGATCCAGGTCAGGGCTCAGATCCAGGTCAGGGCTCAGATCCAGGTCAGGGCTCAGATCCAGGTCAGGGCTCAAATCCAGGTCAGGGCTCAGATCCAGGTCAGGGCTCAGATCCAGGTCAGGTCTCAGATCCAGGTCAGGTCTCAGATCCAGGTCAGGGCTCAGATCCAGGTCAGGGCTCAGATCCAGGTCAGGTCTCAGATCCAGGTCAGGTCTCAGATCCAGGTCAGGGCTCAGATCCAGGTCAGGGCTCCGATCCATGACAGTAGACCCTGCCTTCGATTTCCCTTCTCCCAGCTCTGTGATTCGCTGACACCACTGAGTGTGTCTGGGAGAACTCCCTAAACTCAGCCCATTTCTCTCTGTTTCCCAGGCTGCACTGAAACGTGCCAACCCACGCTCTAGGTCTCTCAACACAGCATGACAACAACTCTTGGTGTAGGCGCTCGGTTTCCTTTCTCGGGCATGTTTTCTTTTTGGCGGCACTTTTTGTGTTGTGTGCGTGTTGTTATTGTGAACAAGTCCCCCTCTGCTCGTAAGTCTTAAGTATGGCATAGCATTAGTATTTGTACATTTGCTCATACGAGAGAGTCTGTTGAACGTATTCTCCGGCAGGGCAGTGAACGAACGCTGTGGATCTTTCCCATGGTGCAGTTGAAAGGAAAAGAGAGACGTGGCCAGATGGACTGGGTAGAAGTTCAGGCCTGCCAAAGCGCTCTCTCAACCACCTGCCACCACAGACCCTTTCTATCTCCATATACATCCAGACGTTTTATTTGCATCATCAACCAACACAGATGGCTGCTTCACTGATATGAGCAAAGCATTGACACGGTATGGTGTTTTTTCTGGGTTGCAAGAAATTACATGGTAAAATAGTAATTTCACTGTAGTAAGCTATGCATTAGGTGTTATGTTTTTTAGGGGGGAAATAGAATCTTTACAATAAAAATCCTATAATGAAAATGTATAATTGCCAGTGACCTGAGTGCATGACAGTGGGGTTTGAGAGGGCAAGCGAGAGAGAGAGAGATCTTCATTCATCACAGTGCCTACAGATTTGCTGTTCAGCCTGTGCAGTGGCAGTGCTGGCAGTACTGCTGAGGCAGGACACTTAAATCAAACAGACTACTTTATTTCAGAGGAGATGGGCTAGATCTGCCTGCCAAGCCATGTCTTTACAAACTCCGCTCTAATCGAGAATCACTTTTAAAGCCAGACGAATCAATACATACTGTGAAGATTTGGTACCAACATGTATTCAGTGTTTACTGAATGTCTCACAGCAGATTTATTGTCCTTTCTTGTTCTAAAACTGTATTTGGTATCTCAAATATATATATTTTTTGTAATGATGTGTGCAAAGAAATGTGTCTTGTCAGATACGGATTCAGAAAAGAGGCATGAGAGGGACCCACTCGAGTGCTCTGTTATCCTCACAGTCCTACTGTTTCAACTCATGCTATTGAGTGAAATATTATTTAGAAAACAACCCATGCTTAGTTAACAAACATGTCAGACTTGGTATACCAAGGTCATCAATCAGACACATTTAGTCAGCAGTTCCTGGAGAACATGGTAGTCTCATGGCTCTCTCTCTCTCTCTCTCTCTCTCTCTCTCTCTCTCTCTCTCTCTCTCTCTCTCTCTCTCATCTAGCTGTTTGTACAGGCCATTCATCTCCTGGGTCTTGTCTATTGACGTACTGTATGTTGGTCTGGCAGCATTGCTGTGTGGCCTTCCTGAGCTAGACACTCAGGAAGGCTGTCTGTCATCCCAGCAAGATAAATTCCATGGACAGCTAATTGAGATTGAATGAGTGGCATGGTACTGGCTGGTCCTGAGCAACAGAACCATCCAGTGGAGGCTACTGTTCTGTACCACTACTAGGCCAGCCCTGTGGCTCCACTCTGGCTCCACGCTGGCCAGGCTACAGGTTGGAGGCTCATCAGCTTTGCCCAAGGGCAGCTCTTCAGGCATATAGAGAGGGAGAGAGAAAGGGAGGAAAGGAGGTATGGCGGGCTTCATGACTGGATCACGCCCACTAATAATAATGAATTGTTGATCCTCTCTGCTTATGAATGTAGTTTTCCAGGGTATGTTTTATTTCCCTCCGTCTCTCTCTCTCTCTCTTCCCTCCAAACCTTCTCCCTCCCTCTCTCCATTCAATTTCTCTCCCTATCTCTCTAGGGTGTGTGAGGCATTGAGTGCGTAGGAAGTGGAAGCCGAGAGGAGGGCAAAGCTGTTGACAGAGTGAGCTATCAAATGAAAGTAGTGCTGATTAGGAGGAAACATGCTCATAGCAGAGCACTAAGTGCACCACGGCAGCATTACATTCTATATTTGTACTGCTTGACGCCTCCATCCCATGGTGCCTTAGTACAGTAGCTGTACTGTACTTCATGCAGTTTGGTCTGTATGATTTTAACTGTATTTAACGAGAAAGGCCTTTGGAGAGAGGCTGGCTGACATCAGCAGAGCCACACCTAGGCTCTGCAGATCCAAAGACTGTGTTGTTATACTGCAAAGATTGTGATAGAGTATATACAAAAATAGTCAAAAGGTTTAGATACTGGTGTGTGTTTGGGATGACACAGCAAGGGAAATGCGAGACTGAGACAGAGACCTAGTCTAATGGTGGCGTTTGGACCAGGTGTTTGGATCAGGCGTTTGGACAAAGTGTTTAAGTAAATACAAAAACAAATAAAGAATAAACGAACCGTGACGACAATTCAGTGTGAACAGGCAACTAAACATAAACAATATCCCATCACCCACAGGTGGAAAAAATGCTACTTAAGTATGATCCCCAATTAGAGACAACGATTACCAGCTGCCTCTAATTGTGAATCATACACAAACACCAACATCGAAAAATAAACCTAGAACCCCACATAGAAATAATAAACTAGACTAAACACCCCTAGTCACACCCTGACCTACTCTACCATAGAAAATACAGGCTTTCTATGGTCAGGACGTGACAGCTACCTGTATTTGACATTGTGTTGTTATTTTGCTGAACACTACATGGTTTAATTTTATTTCTGCCAGTGAAACGAGACTACCCAGGCGAGAAAAAAACCTCACCCAAATGTATAGACCCGTTGGAATAATATAAATGTACTGTTTGAAAATGTGAAGATTTCTTTTTTTTTTTATGCTGGATCATCATTTAGCATTGTTGATCCTGGATCATTGAAAGAAAATGTGATGGTATGCGTACCCCAGTTTGGGAATACCTGGCCTGGAACATTAAGACCCAGGATCATGATACAGGATCAACATAGCTAAATGCTGATCCAGGATAAACACAGCTAAATGCCGATGCAGGATAAACACAGCTAAATGCTGATCCAGGATAAACACAGCTAAATGCCGATGCAGGATAAACACAGCTAAATAACGATCCAGGATAAAAACAGCTAAATCATGATCCAGGATCAACACAAATAAATGGTGATCCAGAATAAAAACAGCAAATTGACTACCCAGGATAAACACAGCTAAATGACGATCATGAATCAACACATCTAAATGATGATCCAGGATAAACACAGCTAAATGATGATCCAGGATCAACACAGCTAAATGATGATCATGAATCAACACATCTAAATGATGATCCAGGATAAACACAGCTAAATGATGATCCAGGATAAACACAGCTAAATGATGATCCAGGATAAACACAGCTAAATGATGATCCAGGATCAACACAGCTAAATGATGATCCAGGATCAACACATCTAAATGATGATCCAGGATAAACACATCTAAATGATGATCCAGGATAAACACAGCTAAATGACGATCATGAATCAACACATCTAAATGATGATCCAGGATAAACACAGCTAAATGACGATCCAGGATAAACACAGCTAAATGATGATCCAGGATAAACACAGCTAAATGAAGATCCAAGATAAACACATCTAAATGACGATCCAGGATAAACACAGAGGAATGATGATCCAGGATCAACAAAGCGAAGTGACAATCCAGGATAAACACAGATAAATGACGATCCAGAATCAACACAGTTAAATGACGATCCAGAATCAACACAGTTAAATGACGATCCAGAATCAACACAGATAAATGACGATCCAGAATCAACACAGATAAATGACGATCCAGAATCAACACAGCTAAATGATGATCCAGGATAAACACAGCAAATTGATGATCCAGGATAAACACAGCTAAATGAAGATCCAAGATAAACACATCTAAATGACGATCCAGGATAAACACAGAGGAATGATGATCCAGGATCAACAAAGCGAAGTGACAATCCAGGATAAACACAGATAAATGACGATCCAGAATCAACACAGTTAAATGACGATCCAGAATAAACACAGTTAAATGACGATCCAGAATCAACACAGATAAATGACGATCCAGAATCAACACAGATAAATGACGATCCAGAATCAACACAGCTAAATGATGATCCAGGATAAACACAGCAAATTGATGATCCAGGATAAACACAGCTAAAACCATATCAATTTGCATTACCTAGGTAGGCAATTATTTTCAAGTAATTTGCTCTCAGTCACTGATGAGTGCGTCACCGCAGCCATGAAATCCATGACACGATCTGATTGTGTCAATCTAATACGCTAATTGAAAGCAACCCTTAGCCACTTCTCATCAGTGAAGAGAGACTGTACCCATGAACTGATTCTGGTATAATTAGAACGCAGAGGCTGCTTCAATCACAAGAGGCAAACATTTTACCTCTCATTAAAGATAGTCTTGTTCAGTGCCACAGTGTCTCTCTCTAATAAGATTTGCTAGAAGAAGTACAGAGTACAATTTCCCTCCTGTGATCCAGGGAGACTTGTCTTTTCTCTCCTCTCCTCTCCTTTACAGTAAAGTCTAAAGAGACCCTTTGATCTCAGGTCGTTTCTTCAATCCTCCAGATTAAATTTAAATTAAGAGGCCTGGCTATTTTTAAGAACAATGCTAGGTTCGTGCTGAACAAGGAAAAATAATAATTAGGTTTTTCTTTCTTTACCATTATTCAGTGTGAATAAGGTTGGGAAGGGAAGTGGTGCCTGTATGTGCTGTGTGGATAAACTGGGGTTTATGAATTAAAGGCTGAATTCAAATGGCCTTTATGACGTTTTCCATAGCAGATTCAGCTGGATATACTGTGTTGAGTGTGTGGAGAAACTGTCACATAATTAGCATTGGCTATATACTGTATACAATGTATCTTCTTAGCTGGACTAGTATTACCACTTGTGGTAAACCGTGGGGTGTTGGGTTGAGCGTGCAGAGATTAACACAGAGACAGGGAGGTTCTAGTCAGCAAACACGACTTTACTAGGCAATAAAATAAACATAACAACGAAATCTCGTAGGTTTAACTCGGTCCTTCTTCTCAGCTTCTGCTCTGTGTCGGTCTCTCTGTTCTTCCTCGCATTGTGCCACAGTGCTCCTTTTATGTGGCCTCCATGGCTGGTTGGCACTTTTATATGCCATATACCATTTTGCAGACGCTTTTCTCCAAAACGACTTACAGTCATGCGTGCATACATTTTACATATGGATGGTCTCGGGAATCAAACCCACTATCCTGGCATTGTAAGCGCCATGCTCTACTAACTACGTTTCAGATGACGATTTATCCTTGGGATAATATTGTTTCATGGGATAATGTAGAATGATGCTTGGTGTCTGTTGTCTTTTAGCCTTCCAGGCCAGATCTAACATGATCTACCTTGATGAGGCAGATAAATACCCAGTCATCTCTGCATATCTATCTTGACACACAGTGGCAGTTACAACACTGAACATGTTTATGACAGTGAGCATCAGAGCCATTTCCACTGGGGGTGCAGCCATAACAACATGGAGTTGTCACTGAGGCACTGAAGAAGGGCTGTGGGACTGAGAGGCCTGGCTTGGGGATCGCTTTACTGGCAGTGTTACCTTGGGCACCTGGGTTGTCTGAAACAGTATGACAGTCACCACCATGCTCCTAGTAAAGCAAAGATCTCTCCCTCAATTTACAGTGGAGTATAGTCCTAATGATATGGTCATAAAGTAATGAAATAAAGCTAACCAGATGTATATCTGAATCTGCACCGTTAGGGGGCCCTGAAGTGGTACCAGAAGTAACACTGACTGGGAATGCATCACACCCCCACCTCCACCCACACGCTCACACACACCAGCCTTTGGGAAATCACCATACGCATGCTAATAACTAGTGAGCGCATTTCCCTATTCCCCTTCTGTCAGAGAGAAGGAGCGATAAAAAGTGACAGTGAGCATCAGAGCCATTTCCACTGGGGGTGCAGCCATAACAACATGGAGTTGTCACTGAGGCACTGAAGAAGGGCTGTGGGACTGAGAGGCCTGGCTTGGGGATCGCTTTACTGGCAGTGTTACCTTGGGCACCTGGGTTGTCTGAAACAGTATGACAGTCACCACCATGCTCCTAGTAAAGCAAAGATCTCTCCCTCAATTTACAGTGGAGTATAGTCCTAATGATATGGTCATAAAGTAATGAAATAAAGCTAACCAGATGTATATCTGAATCTGAAATCCATGTAATGGACTGTATTTTCATAGCAGGTAGCCTAGTGGTTAGAGTGTTGGACTAGTAACCGAAAGGTTGCAAGATCTAATCCCCGATCTGACAAGAAAAAAATCTGTCGTTCTGCCCCTGAACAAGCCAGTTAACCCACTGTTCCTAGGCCGTCATTAAAAATAAGAATTTGTTGTTAACTGACTTGCCTAGTTAAATAAATGTAAAAAAAAAAATATATATATATATATAATAAACGGCACATTAGTTGGAATCTCCCACTACTCCTCCTCAGCTACATACACATAACATATAGTCTCCTTTGTTCTCTATTTGCTCTGACAGTGCAGTACTGTACAACTGTTTCTGTAGAGTAATCCCCCAGGAGGATGTAGAATAAAACAAACACCACATGAGATATTCACCTCAAGCATACAGTATAGTCCTGCACTGTTACAATTAGAGATTGCAAATCACTGGGTTGTCTCTCTACATCAGTAGCTTTCATATAGCTGAAAGCTTAGCCTTCCATTTACAGCCCCTCTGCTGTGTACATGTGTGTTTGTGACCGACCTTGGATGGTCACGGTTCTTTGGGACTATGATTGTGGAAACTGAAAGAACAGTGGTGAGTTCCGACTCCACATTGTTTTCTCTGCTCTGACTGGGTCATGGTTTGCTTCCAGCAGCTTGTCAACGTGAGTAATCGCCTGAACGCTCCACTCTGAGGAGACTAGGAGAATGTGGTGTTTTGTTGCCGTTAGTGCTAAGATGTTTTCAAGTGCTCCCAGGGCACGCATGAACATAGCTTCTCTCTCTCCCTGGCTGTCCCTCGCTGTCTCTGTCTGTCTGCCTGCCTGTCTTGAATTTGTACATCCATCCACCTGCTCTCTCTGTGTCTCTCTTTCAGTGGCGACCCGTCATTCAGGGCAGGTGGGGCAGAGACCCACCTGTTTTGAGACTCACAATTTTTGAGCGGGGGCTTGCCTGTTTTGCATGTTATTTTTTCATTAATACGTGTCACATATCAATTTGCAAACATGTAAAAAATATATATATCATTGAGTTAATAAAGCCACATACAAACATGGTCTCTTTTTTGTTTTCTTGAGTAAGGCAGCTCCAAAATGCAGGTGTTTCAGCCTAGCTCAGTGCTTTCTGTGGTGGTGGGGAAAGTCATCAGAAAACACGGAGCGCTACACTGTGATTGGCGCAGTGTTCTGTCACTCACTACGTCACGTCTAAGGGTAGAGCTAGAAAATTATAGCCCCTTGGGTGCTGCCATAGAGTTACATTAGAAGTGCCCATCCAAGAAGGCTCAAGGTCATTGGCCACAGATACAATTATGTCAAATCACATTATATGTACAGTAGCTTTGATTGGACTGATCATGTCAACATCATACATTGAAAATCTTAGCTAGCAGTCATCATTATGAATCAAGTCAACAATCTACTGACAAATCATTTGTAATCCTTCTCATATGAAGACAAATAATGAAGAAAAATTGGTGTACAGGGAGAACACTGTAAGAATGGTCCATGTTCTGAATTTCGCCGCTGTACATTTCAAAAGTGCTAAACAAATAGTTATATTGATTACGTCCGTCCTAGCTGGATCATTAATGTCTTATTCTAAATTATGGATTGCCTCTTATCCGCATGTCATCCCCTTATGACATAGTTTGTACATCTCAATTGTCATTATGTCACGATCGTCTTGCGGTGAGAGATTGGACCAAGGCGCAGCGTGTGAATAATACATCTTCTTTTATTTTTTGAAGAGAGAAAACACGAAACGAACACTATACACAAACTAACAAAACTGACGACCGTGAAGCTATAAATAAAAATAGTGCTGACACAAACACTACACATAGACAATTACCCACAAACACCTAAAGCCTATGGCTGCCTTAAATATGGCTCCCAATCAGAGACAACAATAACCAGCTGTCTCTGATTGAGAACCAAATCAGGCAACCATAGACTTTTCTAAACACCTACACTGAACACAACCCCATACATACTACAAAACCCCCTAAACAATACACACACCCTAAACTAGACAAAACACACAAACATCCCCCATGTCACACCCTGACCTAACTAAACTAATCAAGAAAATATATATAACAAAGGCCAGGGTGTGACAGTACCCCCCCCAAAGGTGCGGACTCCGGCCGCAAAACCTGACACAGAAGGGGAGGGTCCGGGTGGGCCTTCCTATGGTGGCGGCTCGGGTGCGGGACGTGGACCCCCCTCCACCATAGACACTACCCGCTTTGGTGGCGCCTCTGGAACGGCGAGTCCCGGACTGAATACTGGACTGAGGGGCAGCTCCGGACTGAGGGGCAGCTCATGACTGGCAGATGGCTCTGGCGGGCGACTCTGGCTGCTCATGGCTGGCGGGCGACTCTGGCTGCTCATGGCTGGCGGGCGACTCTGGCTGCTCATGGCTGGCGGGCGACTCTGGCTGCTCATGGCTGGCGGGCGACTCTGGCTGCTCATGGCTGGCGGGCGGCTCTGGCAGATCCTGGCTGGTTGGCGGCTCTGGCAGAATATATATAACAAAAGGCCAGGGTGTGACACATTAGAAACCACATTTGTTTAATAAGCAAGTCAGCCATATCAGCAAATGAGGCTGAATGAACTGTTTTGCTGACAGACAAGGCTATGCTGATAGCCAGGTATAGCAGTGGTAAGATGTTGGGACTGCTGTTGGGGCATCTTTATGTAGGCCCTAACAGTTTGTGGGCACCGTTTGTCACCATTATAGTTCAATCCATGTATTGTTTAGTGTTGTGTTGTGTAGTGGCTTTGATGGCATGCATCCCACTTTTGTTTTGTTGCCCCGCCAAGATATACATGCTAAAATCGCTCAGCTCTCTTTATTTCCTCATGTACAGCTCATTTACCCACTGTCTGTCCTTTAGCCTGATGATTTTTCAATGTCAAATGCCATGAAGAGTTTTGAGTGGTCTGTTATTTGACTGAAAAAACACTTCTATCTCCAGGCCATCAGACTGTCACTGTTACTAGCCGGCTACCACCTGGTACTCTACCCTCCACGTTAGAGACTGCCGCCCATCTATGTACACTGTCATTGAACACTGGTCATTTTAATAATGTTTGCATACTGTTTTACCCACTTCATATGTATATACTTTATTATTGTCAAGGCTCATCCTATTTAACTACTGTTGTACAAACCTTTTCTATTCATATAATGTCCTTAGTGTCCATAGTATATGAATAGAAAAGTTGAGCACATCAGTAGTTATATATGGCTTTAGACACCTTTTCTATTCATATACTGTCCATACTGTCTATACACACAGGATTTGTGTGTATTGTTTGGTATTTTTCGGTATTAGTGTAAGATAACATCTGCATAATATGTGTACGTGACCAATAACATTTTATTTTATTTCATTCCAAGCTGAGAAATGTAATTATCACTTTAGTGTAGGAATTCAGACATTATCCTACACTCTTAGAAGAAAATAAATGGTTCTGCGTTTGTTCCCAATGGTTCCAGGTAGAACCCAATGGTGGTGAAAATATTTTTTCGTGGTGAAAGGGTTCCACGTAGAATCTTTTATTAGTGAAAAGTTATTTTTAGAGTGTTCTCCTATGGGGACAATTGATCATTCGCCATGCCCTGCCCCAGAATTTTGGGCAACCAACTTTTATTATATTGTTTGCTTGCTAATTAGCTAGCTCTCATTGACCACCAATGTTGCTAACGCTAGCTGACTAGCTAGCCAGTTAATATAACGTGTTTTATCCAAATGTAGCTATGTTATCTAGCTTAGTTCGCTATATTATGAATATAACTCGTATCTGCTTTTGACCTCAGGATACGATATGAGAACACTACCTCCAACGTGGTTACCTAGTAGCTCTGACTGTATTCAGTGCCATCAAGTGGCTAGCCACACTACAATAATCATTTTACCAGGTTCCCGTAAAACAATTGTAATGACAGGCCAACCCAACATGCCTGAGAGTCTCCTGATTAGCAAAGGGGAGTCTGTGTATGATTTCATTTTATATTAAAAACACAGTTTGAGATCATTGTGAGGGGTTTTCTTCAGTGGTTTGAATGGGGAATTGGGCTTGCGGAAAAATGTTGTCCGAGGTTGCAACAGTAATCAAGGGGCAAGGCTTAGCAAAGGGGTCAATTAAAGAACCCTTTATGGTTCTAGGCAGCACCTTATTTTCTGAGTGTAACGTTAATTAAAATAATATATCAAATAAAACATACATACTGTATATATTGCGCAATGATACTTCCATAGATTATTGTTGTACTGTAGGTCTACGGTACACAGATAATTTAGTTATAGGCCTACTCACTTACAGTGGGACGCTACGGAGAGGTCAACATCAGTGTACTATCATGTCCTTACATGACGGAAACAGTTTTGGCATTATAAAGGCATATTCGTGCTGTGGCTTTAGCCTGTATGGAAAGGCCTGCTCCTATTTTTCATCATTGCCCTTTTCAAAAAGGCACCACACATGTCAGAGGAAAGGTCAGCGAGCTCTGAATAACATTAAACATCCCCACAGCCTCTTCCCTCCCTTCCCCTCAGACAACCCCCGCTCCCTCCATCCAACCAATAGATTTTTCAACAGATGTAGATAACCTTGCCCATCCACTATAAAACAAACCACAATGAACGCAGAGGGAGAGGTCTCCTATATCCTCCTCACATGGGGGCAGTGTTACTCTGTCTGATGCTGCACACCCACCACCACCTCCCTCTCTCTATCAACGTCTCCTCCTGGCATGTTCTTCATTTCCCCTTACTGCAGAGCAGAGCAGAGGCTTGCAGCAGGCAGCAGCCCTCCTTCCACACGCTGCCACCTAAAACACATCACATCAAATCAAATCAAATTGTATTTGTCACATGCGCCGAATACAACCTTACAGTGAAATGCTTACTTACAAGCCCTTAACCAACAATGCAGTTATAAGAAAATACGATAAAAAAAGTAACAGATAAGAAAAACAAATCATTTTAAGAGCAGCGGTAAATAACAATAGCAGGGGTTACCGGTACAGAGTCAATGTGCGGGGGCACCGGTGTCGAGGTAATTGAGTTAATATGTACACGTAGGTAGAGTTATTAAAGTGACTATGTATAGATAATAACAGAGAGTAGCAGTGGGGGGGGGGGGGGGGGGGCAATGCAAATAGTCTGGGTAGCCATTTGATCAGCTGTTTAGGAGTCTTATGGCTTGGGGGTAGAAGCTGTCTAGAAGCCTCATGGACCTAGACTGGCGCTCCGGTACCGCTTGCCATGCGGTAGCAGAGAGACCAGTCTATGACTAGGGCCTTCCTCTGTCACCGCCTGGTATAGAGGTCCTGGATGGCAGGCAGCTTGGCCCCGGTGATGTACTGGGCCATACGCACTACCCTCTGTAGTGCCTTGCGGTCGGAGGCCGAGCAGTTGCCATACCAGGCAGGTATGCAGCCTGTCAGGATGCTCTCAATGGTGCAGCTGTAAAACCTTTTGAGGATCTGAGGACCCATGCCAAATCTTTTCAGTCTCCTGAGGGGGAATAGGTTTTGTCGTGCCCTCTTCATGACTATCTTGGTGTCCTTGGACCATGTTAGTTTGTTGGTGATGTGGATGCCAAGGAACTTGAAGCTCTCAACCTGCTCCACTACAGCCCTGTCGATGAGAATGGGGGCGTGCTCGGTCCTCCTTTTCCTGTAGTCCACAATCATCTCCTTTGTCTTGCTCACGTTGAGGGAGAGATTGTTGTCCTTGTACAACAAGGTCAGGTCTCTGACCTCCTCCCTATAGGCTGTCTCATAGTTGTCGGTGATCAGGCCTACCACTGTTGTGTCAACAGCAAACATAATGATGGTGTTGGAGTCGTGCCTGGCCATGCAGTCATGAGTGAACAGGGATTACATAAGGGGACTGAGCATGCACCGCTGAGGGGCCCCCGTTTTTAGGATCAGCGTGGCGGATGTGTTGTTACCTACCCTTACCACCTGGGGGCGGCCAGTCAGGAAATCCAGGATCACTCAGCCACAGTGGACAGGAACCCCAGAGCCTCAATACAGCACACAGACCCAGGAGTGTAATAACAGTGTCTGTGCACTAATGTTCTACTCTTACCTAATCACCTACATGTAAATGGATTTCCCTCCTCCCCTTCTTCCTTCCCTCCCCTTTTTGTCTCTCATTTTGAGAGGGTTTATTTCATTTCCTCTGCTCATAGTGCTCCATCTATTCCACCTTATGCAACTTAAAGATCCTGTCCAGGATCTTAATCGCTTACACATTTGTAACATATTGTACAAATTGGAATTTGTAACATATCATACGAATTGAAAAAATATATACAAATGCTTTCAAAACTACTGTCTGAAATGATACAAAAGGCCTTTTCACACCAACTGCTTTGTGTTTTTTTCGTCCGAATTCTGGATAAATACGGATTCCGATTTGGATGCACAAAACTATTCACACCAAGTCTGATACACAAACGCTGCTGCTGCAATCCTTCTCCGTGGCATAGGTTGTCCATAGTGGCTAGAGAGGAAGCCATAATGAGAGAAATACTCTAAGCTACTGAATATATTGTAAGATGATTGAATCATGGCAGGAACTGGCACCTGTCATCATTCCTCACACATATGCTGACCATCATGACACTTGCCTAAATGTTTGTTTATGCTCACTTCAGTTATTGTCTTTCCTTCTATCTGATTAAAGAGATGGAGTGCAGACAGGCTACTTTAAGAAACTTTCGGAATGGACATATAGAGATTTAGCAAACTGACACACACACACACACACACACACACACACACACACACACACACACACACACACACACACACACACACACACACACACACACACACACACACACACACACACACACACACACACACACACACACACACACACACACACACACACACACACACACACACCTAGAAGGACACATGAATCAAAGCCACTAGCTCATCTGACACAAAAGCAAATTACATTTCTCCTTTCCTAAAAACCTAGGTCTACCTTCAAATCCTAGCTGTTGGCTACAAAAAAAAGGCAACAGTAAACATGTCATCCCCCACGAATGATACAGCACCCCCCCTTGGACCCATTGAGATATCGCGTGTGACTAACGAATTTCAGTTATTGTGTTTGATCACATATTATCCATTATATTGACCAGATACTCCATTGGCCGCTGTAACAATGAAAACAAATGTTTAAAAAAATGGAAAGCAGTCGGGAAGAGGCAAGATCAGGTGGGACCATTCTAGCCAATGAGAGGGCAAATACACATGTGAACAGGCACTCCGATATAAGGTATTTTTTCTCAAAGTTGCCGGGATGTCACGTGTCCTATTTATATCACTCCTAACAACCTAAGGACTATGAAATGTCTATTCTATCAAATAAGACACATAAAGAAAATAAGCCATTCCATTTTTTGTTAACTAAATTTGACACTCTCTCATCTATACAAAAACCCCTCACTTTGTGAGCGAAAAAAATAAAAACAACTCCTAGAGAAGATTTTGGGCCCAGTTATCCCTCTCTGGTGTGACTCACACATTTCTGTTAATTACTACAGCTTCCGCCTTCGGCCAATCAGTATACTTTGTAAATGCCGGATCTCTACGGCAAGACTCATCATTCAACCAAGTTTAGTCAAAATCAGGCCAGTGCTGTCTGAGATATCGCGTGGTATGGACAAATGGACGAACGGACGGAGACCAATCCACAGTCCACTCCCTGATTTTATTGTGCAGGACAACTAGTATATATTATATGATAATGCTAAAACATTGTAGGCTAGTTTATCATATAAATTGACATATAAATTGTCAAGAATGGAGAGACAGAGCTGTGTGATAGCCTATGATGAAGATTCAATTGATACCCAAAAATAAAAAACATACCCAACCTTTCCATAGCCTGACCAGATGTTGATCAATTTTAGTGAATCCATGGTTGGTTATGCTGACTACATTTTAATTTAAAGTGAGTGTGTAAGCTTGCCCATCCACTATAACACAAATTACAATGAAGGCAGAGACAGAGGGAAAGGCAGCCCTACATGAAGCTAAGTGCTTAAGTTGTTATCAGTCAAGCTCAGTTGGCCTCAGAGCGTTTTCTTAACTAATGTTTCGCTGCATGGAACTTGGCATGAGCAGAGGCTAAACCATGATCAGATATTAGTGCAAAAATGCATTCCTTAGGGGAAATTGTTTTACAATAGGGATATTGAAACTGGCTAGGCCTTAGTTTAGAGTCTCACAAAAGCAGAAAATCTCACCCAGATTTAATTTATTTAAATTTTTCTCACCAAAAAAGCTCATTTTCCACCGGTCTGTAGGAAATGTTCTGCTCCCTTTCTCCTTCTCCTTCAATCTTACTATCTACAGCAGTTTTGCAGTAATCTCTAGTCAATAGATTGGGGATTAAAAAGAGGGGACTTATTCAAGGACAGACACCCAGAGTCACAGATGATGAAACGTTATGAACTACGTTTTGTTCAATGAATTAATGATAGTTTAAGCTGTATTTGTTGTGGTTGAAATTGAGTACTGGTAACCACGGTAGCCCTTTACACTCGTATCCGTAGATGGGTTAAAAAAGGCAGATTTGGACACTGATAAGCGCCTTAATTGGAACACAGTGTCTGTACAGTAACGTGCTATACATGACATCAAAGCTCAGGGTCTCTGTTTCACAGCTCTGTATGGGTTTTGACTTACAGCCATTCTGAATTAGTGCACCCTGCGCAACAAAAAGTTGCACCCATCCCTCCCTAATTGGGCAATTTTTGCACTGTTTTTATTGTCTGCGTGAGGGAAATGCTGTAAATTAAGAGGAGTCTATGTATTTTGAAAGATGAGACGTTGAGGATTCTTGAGGTGAGGTAGATCACTGTCGAACCAGGGGCTGAACCTGTTTTTAATTTTAATTTTATTTCTGGCGAGATGCAGGGCTGTGTTCCAAACAAAACAACTACACTTGCTCTAGTTCCTCAATGGCACAGATATGAGAGCTCAAAAAAGTACCTTATAAAAAAAGTACCTTATAGTTGAAGACACTTCTTTGAGTACTTAAAATGCAATGAAATGACCAGTTAGACCTCTCACTCAATCCATTGACATGTTTTTTCCTTATCTTGCACCTACCCCAAATCTTAGCATGTTACTGAATGTATCCAGAGTATTTTCAGATTTCGCTATCGAAAAGTACAGTAAATCTAAAATACACATAAAAATCAACAGTGTCATGTTTGGATTCAGTCTTGTCAGGTGAACTGTTGTGTCTTCCCCTAATAATGTCCTCACCTAGCCTAATAACTTTCCCATAATCTCCAAACTGTTCCATTTTAATTGGTACCATGGTTATGCATATGCTTTTCATATGTATTCTGTAAGAAACATTTCAATTTAGCCCTATCCATATAGGCCAATTCCTACCAGTGTGAAGAGTTAAGAAAAAAAAGTGTTATTTTAATGAATGACCATTCATAAGTTCTATGAGACTTGTCAGAAGAGTTTCCATTGACAGTTAGTAATTGGTAACCATGTTTTCCCTCATCCCCGGTTCCCATCTCCTGGCCCACCGGCCCCTAATTCGTCTCCTTTCGGACCCCTACATTCCTGTGGTGAAAAAGTCGCTGCTGGATCCCATTTCCTGCAGCCTCTGTAGAGAACACATGCAGACAAACCCACATGGAGATTGTTATCCGGTCAAAAGGCCATGTAATTCAAACCCTTCCTTTTCAACTGCTTTTTTCCTCTTTAATAACCTTTTGTCAATAGGGGGTGCTGTTAGCACTTTATTTTTTTTGACATTGCCAAATTAAACTGCCTAGTAGTCAATTCTTGCTCGTACAATATGCATATTATTGTTATTATTGGATAGAAAACACTCTCTAGTTTCTATAACCGTTGGAATTATGTCTCTGAGTGGAACAGAACTCTATCTACAGCACTTTTCCTGACAGGGAGTGAGATTTCAGAAATCTTGGCCTCTGGTCCCAGGTCAGTTTTAATGTCCCTGTGAATGCTATGAGGATACAAACACTGCCTACACCTTCCTCTAGATGTCAGTAAGTGGTGACAATTTGAATGGAGTCGATTGCGCAATCAGGGCCCGTATAAAACACAAAAGACCGGAAGTAGCTTTCCTTTGGACCCTGCGCTCGACGCGAGAAGGACGTTGGACCGACCTCTTTCCAAGCCTTGGTTTAGCCAGTAATATATCGCCGGTCATGTTTTTACTTGTTATAGGTGTTAAAAACATCATAAGGTAGTTCATTTAAACCGTTTTATAGCAATTTATATCCGTTTAGTGCGATTTTGAGGCATTTATTTGTGACACCCTTCCATGAGCTGGGCACGTTTCCTGTACATACCGAACGTTATTGGCCATTTCGACGGGACAAGTCTTTCGACCAAAAGACGATTAGACCGGAGAAAGGATACATTGGCCAAGATTCTGATGGAAGAACAGCTCACAGTAAGAACTATTTATGATGATAAATCGCTGTTCTGTTGAAAAATTTTAAACGCATATATCGCCATTTTGTTATGTGTAGCTTCGCTTGGCGGACCCGGTATTGCACAGTAAGGATAATTTTTTAAATGTAAGTCAGCGATTGCATTAAGAACTAATTTGTCTTTCGATTCCTGTCAACCCTGTATTTTTTAGTCAAGTTTATGATTAGCTATCGATTAGACTAGATCACTCTCAAAGATAGCGCCCGACATTTTCAGGCCAGTTTTGCTACTCTTCTCATTGTATAACCACGTTTTTTTGTGGCTAAATATGCACATTTTCAAACAAACTCTATATGTATGTTGTAATATGATGTTACAGGAGTGTCATCGGAAGAATTCTGAGAAGGTTAGTGAAAAAATTAATATATTTTGGTGATCATAACGTTATCGCTCCCGTTGCCTTGGATTCATGCTGGGGTAACGTTTGCACATGTGGTATGCTAATATAACGATTTATTGTGTTTTCGCTGTAAAACGCTTAGAAAATCTGAAATATTGTCTGAATTCACAAGATCTGTGTCTTTCCATTGCTATGCTTTGTCTATTTTTATGAAATGTTTTATGATGAGTAAATTGGTAATACACGTTGCTCTCTGTATTTATTCTAGTCGAGTTGTGATGGTGGGTGCAATTGTAAACTATGATTTCTACCTGAAATATGCACATTTTTCTAACAAAAACTATCCTATACAATAAATATGTTATCAGACTGTCATCTGATGAGGTTTTTTCTTGGTTAGTGGCTATCAATATCTTTATTTGGCCGAATTGGTGATAGCTACTGGTGGAGAGAAAAAATGGTGGACAAAGAAAAATGGTGTCTTTTGCTAACGTGGTTAGCTAATAGATTTACATATTGTGTCTTCCCTGTAAAACATTTTAAAAATCAGAAATGATTGCTGGATTCACAAGAAGTGGATCTTTCATCTGGTATCTTGGACTTGTGATTGAATGATATTTAGATGCTACTATTTACTTGTGACGCTATGCTAGCTATGCTATTCAGCTTTTTTACTGGTGGGGGGTGGGGGGTGCTCCCGGATCCGGGTTTCTGACTCGGTAGAAGTTAAATTCTGACAATGAAACAAACTTGGTTCAGTCAAGGTTCAATTGCAATCCTCCTTTTAGATACTGTGTTTTTCTGAGTTTCCTCCATGGTCATCTTCTTAGAGTGTAATTAGTATGTGTGTTTTATCAATTCAAACAAATTTGTTAACTTGACCCTTCACATCCTCAAAGCATACCGATGTATGGGTTGAGTTTGTAGACTATTGCCATGTTGGGCGCTGACTGGAAAATATGTCAGAAAGAGTCCACTACATGGGATTTACACACATTACTCCCATGAATAGGCAGACAGGCCTCTCCATCTGGGGGAACACATGCAGTCTCAACCACCATGTTTTGTGGAAGCGTTTTTCATTTGACTTTGGATTAAATCATTTAAATTTTATTTTAGAGACTAAATATTGAGCATTGTTTAATTTCCAAGCCCACAAAAAATCCTACAGTGTTTGCCCTGCTACGTAGCTCAAAGTGTTTATAGTCTTATCCTGCTAACTCTAGAGGAGACACTTCTGCTTCAGTCAGAGCTCCAGTCCAGGCCAATTAGCTGCCTCTTCACAACTTGATCACCTGCTTAGGTCACTTAACTTCCTGCGTGCCCACTAAATCCACTTCAATGAAACCATTAGGAGTCGAAGTGAAACCCAGCTGACCCTGCACTGCAGTCCTTCAGGAGGACTGGCCCATCTGCTTCATAAAAGAGAATATACATTTTTTTTTAAACTGTTCAACAATGCTTCAGTCCAATGCCTATTATCCACAGTATCCTCCATAATAAAAAACAGATGTTATGAAAATGTATGATTGTGCTGGGAGTTTGTGTAATTGGTTAAATAACGTGTTCTTATTGCACTCAGTTGATATGGATCCAGCAATCCAATGGGACGCATTCACGCATGCACACACACAAAGCAGAGTAGAGTATGCAGGTGTGAGATGATGCAACCTGGACTCAGGGGTCAACGTAGCAGATTAAACGTAAATGTGTTCCCCTCCATTTAGGATTATATGTTATATGTATGATATGCTTAAATTTGTGGATGTCCATCATCCATTTCATATGATATGTTACGTCCTCCAAGTCATGTGATATGTTATGAATTCCAATTCGTACAATATGTTACAAGTTGCCAATACATATAATATGTTACGAATTCCAATTTGTTGTAGCTAACGTTAGCTGGGTCATTCCATGAAAGGAGTGCCTTTTGCATCCCTTTGATATTTTAAGTACAAATTGTGCACAAATATTTATTTTTATATTGAATTTTAAAAGCATGTTATGCAATTTAATGAAGTGCGCCTTAATATGAATAAAGACTTTCTAAGGTGACAAAATTCAACATTTTGACATGCCCTTGTGTGCATGCTCTGTGACTTCTAGGAAGATTTTAAACCACTTAATCTCAACATTTATCCAAGTTTTCACCATCATTGTAAATCCCTATTTATTTTGTTGCTTTGACAAAGTCATTTCTGAAGATGATTATTTTAAGGTCAACCCTGTTATGTGGACTGAACTCTCATTTTAATGGTGTAACTATTCCTTAAAAACATTGAACATTTAATAGTCAAATCATTGTGTCACATGGAATGACGCTGGAGAGACGAAGCAGGTACGGGAGTAAAACATTTAATAAATAACGGACATGGAACGAGACAGGAACAGCGTCAAACAGGTAACAAAAACAAAAGACAATTAATGCATCAGCAGGGAACAGAGCAGGGAACTGACAAATGTAGGGGAGGAAATAAACAGATGAGTGAGTGATTCCAGGTGAGTCCAATATCGCTGATGCGCGTGACGAGGGAAAGCAGGTGTGCTTAATTGATGACAGAAGTGCGTGATGCAGGGCAGCCTGGCACCCTCAAGCGCCAGGGGAGGGAAGAGTGGGAGCAGACGTGACACATAGTGTAAAAGCAGGTGAACTGGTTCTACCATTTTCAGCCATTTTCTGGTGGAAAACTGAGTGGGTTGAGCATAACATGTCAACGCTCTTACCCATAGAGAGACAGGCTAGATACGTTTTAACAATTTGCATTCAATTGCCCCTCCCTGTTGCACACAACAATCTTCCATTCCTCCCTGTCACAATGGGATTTATGGATGATTTAAGTCGTCAACCCACTATTTGGCACTTAATAGGCAGTTACTATAGTCTTTAAATTATTTTACTATAGTCAAAAAACATTTTTTTGTTAAGTTTAACATATGTTCTTTATGACAGAATGATGATGACCTCATTCTGGAGACTGACAGTTGAGGTGTTCTCCATCTTTTCTGTCTTTGCAGTCTCTCTCTCTCTCTCTCTCTCTCTCTCTCTCTCTCTCTCTCTCTCTCTCTCTCTCTCTCTCTCTCTCTCTCTCTCTCTCTCTCTCTCTCTCTCTCTCTCTCTCTCTCTCTCTCTCTCTCTCTCTCTCTCTCTCTCTCTCTCTCTCTCCCTCTCTTTTTCTGTAAGCCCATTTTTCAGAGGCTACAGTGTGTTCAGCAGACTAAAGGCATCTCCAACCTAATCCCTCACACCTCAATGGGCAAGGAGGAGGCTGTTCCACCTTGAAGCCTCCCAATC
The DNA here is from genome assembly GCF_045679555.1 of Salvelinus alpinus. Taxonomy (NCBI): domain Eukaryota; kingdom Metazoa; phylum Chordata; class Actinopteri; order Salmoniformes; family Salmonidae; genus Salvelinus; species Salvelinus alpinus. The sequence goes on along the minus strand of NC_092098.1, from coordinate 25,326,858 downwards.
AGATAACCCCAGGGTTTAGGTTATCTCGCCCTCCTCACACCCCTCCCGCCCTAGCGGGGCATACTCATTGGATGCTCAGCTCACTCTGTCTCCCCACTGCATCATCCCTCCATCCTTTTCCAGTGACTTAGTGCCCCTCCAGGGACTGAGGAGGAGAGGATTACAGCTTGTGGAGAGAGCATAAGGCTCTTGTTCCAGCTTGTTTACCATTAGGATCTCTTTCCTTCCAGTGGAGCCAAGGACTTTCTTTCGTTCTTTCATTGCAGCACATCTTGTTACTCCATGGCTTTTCATGAGAAGAAGTAAAGAGAGAAAGAAGGGAGTAGGTTTGGGATTCTGTGTGCTGAGGAGGAGTTGATCAACTCGTTGTCCTTTTCATCACCACAACTACTGTCTGAATGAATAGCAGCTTGTAGATGCAGTGGTGAAAAGGAGCACTGTTGGAGGACTCCCTTTGTCTCTCTTAACTGTTCCCATGGCATTGGTGGTTGTCTCCACTTACAGTGGGGGGGAAAGTTAAATCAATGTCATGGTTTGGCTCTTTCTTTTTCGCTTGTTGATAATACATCTAAACTAGCAGGAAAAACACTGGTCAGAAAAGAGTTCTATGCATTTCTAGATCCCTTCCTTTTACAGAGTGTAGTGTCTTAGCTCTTATTACTTATTTATATAATAAGAAAGACTCTGAATACAAGAAATTGAACTGGAGCTTCACATTTACTAAAACGAGTTAGTACCAGAATAACATAGAACAACACTGCGCATGACCAAGGGAGCTCCGTCCTTAAAGGGGACATCAGTAATTAACAGAACATAACACAGATCATTGGTTAAATGAATCTGTATGAATTAGCATTGAGCTTAACTGAAAGTATGTAAGAAGCTGTAAGACTGCAGATTCAGCCTTCCCTCAAAGTTTAAAGTTTCATGTTTTATTAATTGTAGGTACGGGATAAACATGGTATGCATCTTCCAACGAAATGCTTACTTGCAGGTTCCTTCTCGACAATGCAGCAACAATAAGAAATAATAAAACTGTGTGTGCACGTGCGTGCGTGTATTATGTTCCAGACAGTGTATGCAGACAGCCTCGCCCGGCCCCCCTCAGCAGGTTGTCGATCTATCATCTCTTGCATTCTGATGCTCCCTACAACAGATTAACTTGCAAACAACGTCCCACCATGTCACAACTTGGACTTTGCAGAGTAATGAGCTCTCTCTCTCTCTCTCTCTCTCTCTCTCTCTCTCTCTCTCTCTCTCTCTCTCTCTCTCTCTCTCTCTCTCTCTCTCTCTCTCTCTCTCTCTCTCTCTCTCATTCTCTCTCACATTCTCTTTCTCTCTCTCTTTCTCATTCTCTCTCTCTCTTTCTCTCACATTCTCTCTCTCTCTCTCTCGCTCTCATTCTCTCACATTCT